>NC_080572.1:0-230194 GCF_030247185.1 Malaya genurostris
TATATATATATATATATATATATATATATATATATATATATATATATATATATATATATATATATATATATATATATATATATATATATATATATATATATATATATATATATATATATATATATATATATATATATATATATATATATATATATATATATATATATATATATATATATATATATATATATATATATATATATATATATATATATATATATATATATATATATATATATATATATATATATATATATATATATATATATATATATATATATATATATATATATATATATATATATATATATATATATATATATATATATATATATATATATATATATATATATATATATATATATATATATATATATATATATATATATATATATATATATATATATATATATATATATATATATATATATATATATATATATATATATATATATATATATATATATATATATATATATATATATATATATATATATATATATATATATATATATATATATATATATATATATATATATATATATATATATATATATATATATGTATATATATACACAACCGATAGAAAATCAAATTATGATCTTCTTTTGATTCCTAGTGCAATAGTGCTGAGGGAACGTAACATACGTGAACTTAATAGTAATATACTGTTCGGACAGAAACAAATATCGAATATTTTATGTTTATAGAAACTACATTGAAGATCAGATAGTGTCAAGTCATTTGTAAATACTGAAGATTACTATTACTAGATATAATCTGTAAATAGAGATATAACACAAACATATAATTAAGTCAGTAACAGTCAACGCAATCATATAATCAAATAAACTGTTTTTATCATATCAGTATTAATTGTTTTTCTGCACTTAGAATAAACAAAATCAAAGGTAGCACTAGTGATCAGCACATTGCATTCCCATTACAACAGCTAAATTTGAGTCAGTTTTTAGCGATTGTATTATTGATATGGTTAGTTTTTACCTCTCCGGTATTTGCAGGAACAGTGTCGACGACGTAAACCTTTAATCAAAATAAAATTAGCTGTTATCAACGTAACACTCGTTCATTAATGATAAAACAAACTTGGACCTCAATATTTGTATGGTCCATACAGCTAGTTCCATGTTTACACCACCAGAGCCTTGTAATTTTAATATTTTTATGAATAAAAAATCTTTTCATCTTCAAATTTACGGGCCCTGGGGATTCATCCTCGGCGGCCCAGCACAAAACGAGAAAGAATAAAAAAAACATCAGCTGCACTTGACGTTGAGTTAGGTTAATCAGATAGTACTGGGAAAATTGTGCTAAGTTAACATTATTTATGTCGTGTGTCCGTTCAATACCATTGTTCGAGTTTCGATCTGTAATTATTCTTAGAGTCAGTAAGATCGTAGCACCATGGTTATGTACGTTTAGGAATCGGCTGCTAACCCTCTTAGAAAAAAACGTTCAACGGTGGTCCTTCGTTGGTCCATTACGTTGGATCATTGGTCCAATGAAAGTCCAATCAATCGTTCAACGGGAGGCCAACACGGGACCTTCGTTTGCCGATTTTGAAACAGACCATTGAACCGAATGAAATTGAAAGAATTTAAAGAATAAATGCAACGCATAAAATATTTCTTCAAATATTGAAACAAACTATTCCATAAAGGAAAATCAAATATCTTGTTTTGTAGTATAAGGCAACAATATTTACAATATCAAGCCAGATTTTATTTTGTCATTATTTCTATAAATCAAATCGGTGTTTGAAACTTATATTTGCTTATTTTTACAATTTTTTTCTGCGTATATGACCAGAGTTAGTGCCGATTTGTTACGCAGAAAGGCACTAATTGAACGAAGGACTCCATTCCAACGTCGGTAGCGTGTAGCATTTGTTACGCAGGTACTATTGATTCAATCTAGTCGTAGAAGTGACGTACCGCAGGACATTTCTAACAAGAACCTTGCTCGAACGTTGTAAAATCGCTTAACCGAAGGGCGATAAATAGTTTGATAACGTTATTTGAAAGCTGCAATCAATTTTTGAAATAAAAATAATTTTCTGAATAGATAAATCTAATGAATCGAGTATAACGAAATTTAAAAAAATGATAATGTATTATTTGTTGGTGTAAAGTATGGTTTGGTTTGATCATCTATCCGATGTGAGTTTGTGTGATTATCAACTTGCCAAACCTGTGAAATAGACGAGCGCTTGTTGAACGACATATTGCACGAAATATTCGTTCAATTTGCTGAAACGGTTTGTTGTTGTTTTTTCTCTTGCAAAAATAGTGTGAAAATTAAGTGTTACCTTTACATAGAAAGAAAATTTGTTGTTTTTCTACGTGAAGTAGAAGTATTGTGCTATAGTGATCATGAAATAATTCTGATTTGGCTGGACAGATTTTTAAATTTCAATAATATCATGAATTTGTACTGTAATTTTTAAAAATGATGTTTCGACCCGAAGAGTACAGTGTGTTTTTATTTTTTTATGCCAGTTGTTTCTCTCTTGTCAGAGGATTAATCGAAAACGCGACAAAAGGTATTACATTTTCTATTGTTAATAAAATTCTCAATGTTTTTGTTCTTTCTTTTAGCAGTTATCAAATGTATGGTAGATATGTTGAATCTATGTCCGCCTAATTCATTATGTGACGAAGGAACATGTGTTTGTTTACACGAGTTTGTACGCAATCCAGATTTTAACGAATTGCATAAATCTGATATATGTATTACGAAAACTGCAGTTCAAAATGTTTCTGGGAATAAAGCAGTTGCTTTTAACAAGGTGTTCAGAAAAACTCCCGAAACACATCATATTCTTGGTGGAATATTGATACCAATATGCATAGTAATAGTAATATTATCTGCAATTGTTCTGATGAAAAAGTTACAACTACTGCAAAAGATCCGACTCATGATATTTTCAAGTCGAGCAAGAAGACCCGCATATGAAGATGTCGTATTAGGTAATGACTCAGATGATGCTCCGATAATTTAAATTGTCTTTACAATCACACTAAAATTGATTTTTATTAACTTTTGCAGTAGGCTATGAACAATAATTCCAAAGAGTGGAGGATAATTTAAATTTTATATATATATATATATATATATATATATATATATATATATATATATATATATATATATATATATATATATATATATATATATATAATATATATATATATATATATATATATATATATATATATATATATATATATATATATATATATATATATATATATATATATATATATCTATACATATATATATATATATATATATATATATATATATATATATATATATATATATATATATATATATATATATATATATATATATATATATATATATATATATATATATATATATATATATATATATATATATATATATATATATATATATATATATATATATATATATATATATATATATATATATGTATATATATACACAACCGATAGAAAATCAAATTATGATCTTCTTTTGATTCCTAGTGCAATAGTGCTGAGGGAACGTAACATACGTGAACTTAATAGTAATATACTGTTCGGACAGAAACAAATATCGAATATTTTATGTCTATAGAAACTACATTGAAGATCAGATAGTGTCAAGTCATTTGTAAATACTGAAGATTACTATTACTAGATATAATCTGTAAATAGAGATATAACACAAACATATAATTAAGTCAGTAACAGTCAACGCAATCATATAATCAAATAAACTGTTTTTATCATATCAGTATTAATTGTTTTTCTGCACTTAGAATAAACAAAATCAAAGGTAGCACTAGTGATCAGCACATTGCATTCCCATTACAACAGCTAAATTTGAGTCAGTTTTTAGCGATTGTATTATTGATATGGTTAGTTTTTACCTCTCCGGTATTTGCAGGAACAGTGTCGACGACGTAAACCTTTAATCCAAAATAAAATTAGCTGTTATCAACGTAACACTCGTTCATTAATGATAAAACAAACTTGGACCTCAATATTTGTATGGTCCATACAGCTAGTTCCATGTTTACACCACCAGAGCCTTGTAATTTTAATATTTTTATGAATAAAAAATCTTTTCATCTTCAAATTTACGGGCCCTGGGGATTCATCCTCGGCGGCCCAGCACAAAACGAGAAAGAATAAAAAAAACATCAGCTGCACTTGACGTTGAGTTAGGTTAATCAGATAGTACTGGGAAAATTGTGCTAAGTTAACATTATTTATGTCGTGTGTCCGTTCAATACCATTGTTCGAGTTTCGATCTGTAATTATTCTTAGAGTCAGTAAGATCGTAGCACCATGGTTATGTACGTTTAGGAATCGGCTGCTAACCCTCTTAGAAAAAAACGTTCAACGGTGGTCCTTCGTTGGTCCATTACGTTGGATCATTGGTCCAATGAAAGTCCAATCAATCGTTCAACGGGAGGCCAACACGGGACCTTCGTTTGCCGATTTTGAAACAGACCATTGAACCGAATGAAATTGAAAGAATTTAAAGAATAAATGCAACGCATAAAATATTTCTTCAAATATTGAAACAAACTATTCCATAAAGGAAAATCAAATATCTTGTTTTGTAGTATAAGGCAACAATATTTACAATATCAAGCCAGATTTTATTTTGTCATTATTTCTATAAATCAAATCGGTGTTTGAAACTTATATTTGCTTATTTTTACAATTTTTTTCTGCGTATATGACCAGAGTTAGTGCCGATTTGTTACGCAGAAAGGCACTAATTGAACGAAGGACTCCATTCCAACGTCGGTAGCGTGTAGCATTTGTTACGCAGGTACTATTGATTCAATCTAGTCGTAGAAGTGACGTACCGCAGGACATTTCTAACAAGAACCTTGCTCGAACGTTGTAAAATCGCTTAACCGAAGGGCGATAAATAGTTTGATAACGTTATTTGAAAGCTGCAATCAATTTTTGAAATAAAAATAATTTTCTGAATAGATAAATCTAATGAATCGAGTATAACGAAATTTAAAAAAATGATAATGTATTATTTGTTGGTGTAAAGTATGGTTTGGTTTGATCATCTATCCGATGTGAGTTTGTGTGATTATCAACTTGCCAAACCTGTGAAATAGACGAGCGCTTGTTGAACGACATATTGCACGAAATATTCGTTCAATTTGCTGAAACGGTTTGTTGTTGTTTTTTCTCTTGCAAAAATAGTGTGAAAATTAAGTGTTACCTTTACATAGAAAGAAAATTTGTTGTTTTTCTACGTGAAGTAGAAGTATTGTGCAGGTATGTAGTGTTAGTTTAAACAAATAAGTGAAAAAAACTTCAGAAATTCTGCAGTCAAACTAGTCCAACGGGGCTCCAACTCCTCATGTTAAAAATGGGTCAACAATGGACCTCTGTCTGCCGGGTTTGTTTAACGAAAAAAATGACATTCGGTTCAACGCTCTGTTTCAAAAGCGGCAAACGAAGGTCCCGTGTTGGCCTCCCGTTGAACGATTGATTGGACTTTCATTGGACCAATGATCCAACGTATTGGACCAATGAAGGACCATCGTTGAACGTTTTTTTCTAAGTGGGATTGAATTTGTTGTTTTTTCCCACTCGCCACCCACTTAGAAAAAAACGTTCAATGGTGGTCTTTCATTGGTCCAATACGTTGGATCATTGGTCCAATGAAAGTCCAAAGCAAAGCTAAGCTTTGCTAACATCTGGTATCGCCATATGAACGAATGGGTGATAGAGAAGTCAGCGATTATCAAATTCAAATTTCTTCGTTTTAAGGCTAGATTATATATTCGCCTTCACCGACAGCTCTTCCCGAGACTTTTTCAGGTTGTTACGATTCTTGGGCCCTTGCTCGAAGCGTTGTGACGATTGAATCAGTCAAATGGGCAGTTGAGAGTTTTGCTCACGTACAAGTCTCCTGGAAAGGATGAAGTTTTCCCAGTGTTACTGCAGAAAGGGTATGAACATTTCAAACATGTTATGAAGAAAATACTTACTTTTAGTCTTGCGACAGGATATATTCCAAGAGCTTGGCAGGAAATAATTGTCAAATTTATTCCCAAAGGCGTTGTTGTGTACAACATTGAAAAAGCTTTTCCACAAAAGCAGTCTTGCTTGGGAGTTTTCCTAGATATTGAAGGTGTCTTTGATAACGTGTCTTTCAATTCAATTCTGGAAGCAGCCTGTGGTCATGGCATACCTTCAAGTATCACAAATTGGATACACGCAATGCTTAGCAATCGACTCATTTGTTCATCGCTTCGGCAAGTAGAGATTAGAAAGCTGAGTGTCTGTGGGTGTCCTCAAGGTGGTGTACTATCCCCACTTTTATGGAACCTAGTCGCTGATGGGTTGTTAAGGAAACTTGATAACCTTGGATTTCCGACTTATGGTTTTGCCGACGATTATTGTATATTCATGACCGGTATAATCATTACCACTCTCTTTGATTTAATGCAGCAAGCCCTGCGATCTGTTGAACAATGGTGTTGGCAGGTTGGATTATCTGTAAATCCGGGCAAAACATCAATGGTGCTTTTCACTCATCGTAGGATAATCACAGGAGCTCGTCCGTTACAGTTCTTTGATTCAATGGTTACTATGGTCGATCAAGTTAAATACGTCGGAGTTATTCTTGACTCAAAACTGAATTGGTCTGCTCACATTGACTTCAGGATTAAAAAAGCTTGAATGGCTTTCGGCTAATGCAGATGAGCTTTTGGAAAATCATGGGGACTCAAACCCAGATATATTCATTGGATCTACACAACTATTGTTAGATCAATTTTAGCATATGGATGTCTTGTATGGTGGTAGAAAGGAGAAGTCGCGACAGTTCAGACAAATCTAAATCATCTCCAAAAGATGGTCCTAATGGCGATGACAGGAGCATTCACGACAACTCCTACTGCTGCTTTAGAGGCGCTACTGTGCATTAAACCACTACATGTGTTCCTAAAACAAGAAGCATTATCTTGTGCATACCGTCTTAAGGTTACAGGTCTTAAGATTAATTTCCAGGCCTTGCATAGCAATGAAAAAAAAATTATTCGTAATTCGACGGATTTCGAGGTGGATTCTTAATTTTCAGTTAGCTGCAGGACTACTTCTAATATTCTATTGCATGTTAAACTTTTCAATGCGGCATTTTATATGTTGTGACGTTTTATCGTTGGTTGGAGTGTTCATTCGTTTGGTATTCGATAGCATGTTCTAATTTAAAAGCACTGTTATGTCAAAATCAGTACAGTTCTTCGTTTCTGTTGTTCTGGTTGATCAAGTTGAATTTGTCGGGGATATAATCGAGATTCAAAATTGAACTGCAGCCTAAACCCCATCTGCTCGGTGTTCTCGGCGGAACAAGCCGCCATATTTGAGTGTATAAGGATTATTCCCCCGGGGTCTAATACCGTGATCCTCTTGAATTTCCTAGCGGTAATCACGGCTCTTGAGACGGTAGGTTCTAGACATCCCCTTGTCCAGGTGATCGAGGCATACTTTGGCAGCAATGTCACGGTATACTGGATCCCTGGGCACAGTGGGATCACGGGCAACGAAAACTCGGATACACTAGCGGCTATAGGCAGGAAAAGTCGCCGGACGGCATCTGAGGTCCCTTCAGCCGACATATTGACGAACCTCAGGGTCAAGCTCACCTATAATTTTGTACAACACTGAATAGCGTCCTGCGGCCTACTGCCCAAGATAAAGGGCGATCTGACAAAATGGGCGGACCGCCCTGACCACTGGGAACAACGAGCGCTTTCTCGGCTACAGATGTGTTATCCCGACTCACCCACATCCATTATATCATCAAACAATCTCCACCAATGTGCTCATCCTGTAAGTGGAGCACATTCTATCCAACTGTCCAGAGTTCCAAAACCTCCGAGCACAGTATAACACAGGAACCTTCATTTGAAATATCCTCTCGAACGACCCCATAGCCGAGATAACCGTTATCCTTTTTCTCAAAGACGGCACAATCTTCAATTTCATCTAACCCCAAACAAAGATGTAGGAGAGAGTGCGATGGCGTTGCTGAACTGAAGATTGATTTCGCTCCGAGCTAACAGGGACGTTGTGTCGCGTTAGCACAGATTAACAGACAGGATACTCGAATTTGATTCTTTAATCATTTTAACGGTCATTTCGAATATTCCTTTAATTAAGACAGTACTCGCATATGTCATAATGGTACCACGTTACCCTATCAAAAACAATCAGTCAGTTTTTCATTTACCAACAGAGTTGCCATTCATACAGAATTATCTGTAATGTACTGATTTGTATACGTCCATGCGGATTTCATGCACGATACAGATTTAATACATATTTCCAAAACTAAATTCAGAATTGTGCCTATTTCTTATTCTCCAACTAGGGATGGTACTTGGAAGGTAAAGTATCGATACCTAGGGTATCGGGATACCAAAATTTTGGGTATCGATACAAGCTATCAAAAGGCAATAAAGTATCGATACCTGTAAAGCAAAGTCTTGGTGTTACATTCCTTTGGTGGAATTTGGCCTTTCTGTTCCAACAGACTTCGCAGCCGATTCTTAGTGTACATAAATCATTGCATGGCTAGTACTATGGATCCTACTGACACTAAGAATCCTTCCAGGTCGGGGTTCGAACATACGACAACTGGCTTGTAAGACCAGCATCCTATGCATTGAACCGCCAACCCGGGACAATCGATACCTGTAAGTATTAATCATTTTGAAATAAAATAAAATTGTCGACTGTGGCATTATTTTATGATGTACAGAAATGTTTCTCCATAAATTTTTTGTGCCACTAATATACGCATATTGCTTGCCACATGGATTGCACTTCGACTTTCGTGACTTTCGGTTCACGTCAAAGAATTTCCGCAAGCCACTTTGTGTTTCACATTTCACTTATTTTCTCAAAACTTATCAACCTTTATGTCGATACACGGATACTACACTAAAAGCCAATTCCTATTGAACATTTAGGAGTTTCGTTGGTTTGTGCAAAAGCACTTATTTTGTTTCGATTTCTTCAGCTCGTCAGTGCTAAGCTTGTGGTTAAAATTGAACGATTTGAACAATTTGAACGATTTTTTCAATTTGAACTTCTTTAAGCACTGGTGAGCCGAAGGCAAAACGCGAAGCAGTAGTAACAATTCCTATAGCTATTATCACGGGACCAGGCTCGCGCATGTATTGGTATGACGTGGGCTAGCCGTCGTTGAAATTCGTACTCGACAATCTCGCGTCGTCCCACAGGCGCACTGAGAGAGAGTGCAATGAGTGTGAAAAATTGAAATGATTGAATCCTCTGAGAGTATGGCCTTTATGTGCCTGTTTTGTTGATGGTTTTCGCTCATTTCACTCTCTTTCAGTGCACTTGTGGGACGGAGCGAGATTGTCGAGAACAAATTTCAACGACGGCTAGTCCACGTCATACCAATCCATGCACGAGCCTGGCGTTTCGTCGAATCCGAACAAAAAAAAATGTTCCATTGGGGACGTGTACAGCGGGATGGGTTAGTCGATGCCTTTATCGCAGCCCACCTGGGTTCGATTCCCAACCCCACCGCTAGTAAAAAAAACTTCCACAAAACACAAGGGGTGAACCGATAGTAAATAGTTCGCGCAGTGCCATAGTGCCCACAAAATTCGATTTTTAGAAGAATTTACTAATAGTGTCATGTCTGTTAGTCTGTTGTGTTAGTGCGTTGAAAAATCGAGTATTTCGCTAGAAAGAAAGAATTTTGATCCGTACTTTGGCGACTCGAGGCTGAATTTAGAAAATTTATGAGAAGCTATGAAAAGGCACAAATTTACAACCAACCAGTGGAACGTGCCACTTGAGTCATTTTGTTCTAATTCTTGATATTGATGAATTTTCAGTATTAAACCTTTTCAGAATATCTGTGGCCTTTTTCAATAACTTGTGCAATTTTTCAACAAGTTAAATACGAAGAGCCACTGGATATATCAGTTCAATCAATAGTTTTTTGTCGAAACAGTCAGAGTAAATAACAATTCCACAATTAAAATTTTCGGTGAGCACGCTTTTCAAGAAGTCATTAGAAGTTTCTATATAATATATGCTTTATGACATTAGATAAGTAATAGAAATAGATTAGATGGGGGTATTTACCACCGTCCATCGATACTAAAGCTTACATACGTTTTCGAAAGAAGATTATTAGGCTCAGGTTCTGTTTTTTGTGATTTTACATATCTTATTTAAGTAAAACCAAAAGCATTACGACTTTCGATTGCCACAGCATGCACCATTGTTTTAAAATTATTATAACGAATTAGCAGCATTTCAGTGTGTATCGGTCATTAACCATCGAGCAGATCGTATTCTCAAATAGCCTCCGAAAGAAAACCAATTAATTTACATTTCTCATTTTTTATTCCACTTTAGGATCAGTGTCAAATATATAAAGTTGTTTGTTATTCAAAATGCGGACATGTTTGTTCAAAGTTTGTATCAAAGTGAGCTATGATAAATTTACAATTTGGTTTTCAAATAATCAACATTAATTGTAAACTCCATTCATCTTAGGATATATTTTTAGAACAAAACAGTAATAATTTTTTATATCACGGTAATAAACGATCGTTATCTAAAGAACAAATTTCTACAATGAAGCTTCACCACACACTGCATTTGTTGACTGGATTCATAGGCGATCCCAACGAACAATTATACGCTTCTGCAAAATCTTTGGAGTTGGACAGTGGACCAATAACACGCACAATACCTGGAGAATGCACCGATGATCGTATTTTGGTCAGAGCATCTTCTGGGCGCATAGAGCCGCACCAAATCTGAGCATAATTTAAGAAAAACAGTTGGTCGTGGGTCATGTTCATGCTAGGAAGCTCGAGTTCTGGCCCATGATGTTTAACCCATTTCCGATAAGCCTAAAAAAAAATTACAACTTTTGGAATGAGCAAAAAAATATCATGCTAAGCTTACCCGAAATGATTGCTTGAGTCCACCATTATCGGCTATGTTTTCTCCTTGAGTCATTCTTCCATTCATATATAAGTTAACTTCATTTATTTTGTAACGAGAGTACTGATCTATTATACACTGAGTTCTCTCACGAAAAGCTTGAATGGTGGCATTATTCCACCATTGCATCATGTTCCCATCTTTGTCAAACTGGCGTCCTTTGTCATCAAATCCGTGTGTAATTTCATGGCCGATTACTACTCCAATGCCACCATAATTAAGTGATTTTGGGAAATGTTGACTATAAAAAAGTGGCTGTAGTATACCTGCTGGAAATACTGGTGAAATTTTCTGAATTAGTGTTTATTTCTTTTGATCAAACGTGAGATGAATATGATAACGTTACTATGGTTCATATTATTATTATTATTATTAATAATAATAATAATATTAATAATAATAATAATAATAACAATAATTAAATATTATTATACCAGCTAGATTGGTATTAAAGGGTGATTTCTTGCAGGTATCTTTTTGGCAACACGCGTGAATCGTATCTTGTGTCAATGTCAAACTAGTACAGTTTGGTCTATAATTTAATCATGAGTCGATTAACGAACGAACAACTTTTGCATTTTATTGAATTTTACTATCAAAATTCATGCATGTTAAGAGATTAAGATCCACTTTTATTTCGAAAAATTGTGTTCTGCGACGAAGCCCATTTCTGGTTGAATCAATATATCAACAAGTAAAATTGACGCATCTAGAGTGAAGACCAGCCAGAAGCATTGAAATAGCTACCAATGCATCCCAAAAAAGTCACTGTTTGGTGCGGATATGGGCCGGTGGCATCATCGTGTTGTACTTCTTCAAAGGCGACGATGGATGGAACGATACAGTGAATGGCGCGCGCTACCGTGTGATGATCGACGAAATTATTTTGCCTAAAATGGATGGATTGGACATGCCTGCCATGTGGTTTCAACAAGCCGGTGCCACATCCCATACGGCATGCGAAACAATGACCAAATTGAGAGCCGCATTCGGTGAACAGTTTATCTTACGTTTTGGGTCCATCAATTTGCCGACTAGATCGTGTGATTGACCGTCTTTGGACTATTTCTTGTGGGGCCATGTTAAGACTCATGTCTACAAGGATAAACCAGCAACGATTGACGTACTGGAAGCTATTGATCGTTCTATCGATTCCAATAAAGATTTCATCAATTTTCTCAAATTTGATAATCGAATCCTATACCTCTTAAAAAATCACCCTTTATAATAATTTTGCTATTGTAGTGTTATAAATTGATATTGTAATTATAGTAGTGTGACTATGTTTAGTAAATAATATTTCACCTATATCATTTTTGTTGGGATTATAAAATGCATTTACTACAGCGGGTTCTGTGGTCCATTTATCTTTATCGACTGGTTTTCTTAGCATTTGCATATTACGTTCAGCCTCCCATTTCAGTATTTTCAGAATGTTGTTCAAAAAATGATCTTTCGAGATAGTCAGCTGAAATAAAAAGTTTCATGATAATTTTTAAGTCACAGGTATGTATAGACTTACATTTATATACTCTTTATCGAGCTCTGCAGAGTTCGTTAATATTTCTGGGTAACCGATTCTTTCATTCATTTTGTCAGCCTTTTCTTTGGCAACTGATCGAGTTTCATCATCCATCCAATGGTTATCAGCTAAAAGCTCATTAAATGCTTCTCTAATGGTGTGTATCATTTCCAGAGCAGTTTCTTTGCTGTCGTGATTGAAATTATCTCTAATAAATAGAGCTCCTACAGCCATTCCTAATTTTTTGTTAGTCCACTCTACACACTGCGACCATCTGTGCCGTTCAGATTGAATACCAAGCAGAATTTTTTTAAATTCAACTCGTTCTTTTTGATAGTCATCGATCATATGGGTCATAATCGACATTACGAATCGCCAAATAGCATAATTATGTATTACTCGTTTATCGGTTTCATTAAGTATTCGACCCATCTCTATCAAATATGGCATCGCGTAGCTAACAATTTCTTCATTCTCATCAAGTTTGACGTTTCCCAAAGTCGTCTAACATAAAGTTAAAATAATATTTAGATATTCAACATGTGAATTTTACATACTTGCAAATATTCTTTCCAATTGATTTGCGGTACTATATACTGCAGTTGATTCAACGTAATTTTTTTGTAGATTGCACTGGTATCGTGTCTGTCTGCTTCTGGGAGTGATGCATTCGCTAACCGTACTTCAAAATTAATAATATCTTGTAATTCTTCCGAAGCTCTTTTGGAATCACCACCAAGCAATATTGCAATCTGTGTCATGTAACGATGGTACGCTTTGAGATCACCTTCACTGCTTGTCTTCAAATAGTAATCACGTGATGGAAGTGCAAGAACAAGCTGATCAATCTGTTAAATCAAAATAAATCGATATTATCGATATTTTCTTCTCAGAGTAACCTATAATCTTCTCAGCTCCAATATAATTATACAATAAAAATAGGAGCATTCGCTTTGCATCTTCGAGCGACTGTAACAGAAGTGTAGCACATTTTTCACGCTAATTTTGCTGTGTGGTTCGTTAGACTTATGCAAAGATAATGGCATCAATTAATTCGCAACCCGTTGACTGAAAGTCGACAAATCATCGAAACAATATGCTTACTCGACTAGAGAGATAGCGTTTGTAACGCATGGTTCAGAAACACACGTTTTTCTAAATAGTAGACATTAATATGTACGACATAAATACTAAAAATTGCAGTAATTCTTAGAATATGTTAAAATAGAAAAGGCCATTTTTATAATAATTGAGGTTGTTTACATTATGTTTAGTTCAGTCTTTCTCGCGATTAAATTTATACCTCCGGAAAGATAGAAAATCAGTTTAAATCCACCTAGTTCTTTACGTGTTCACCTCGGTGAAATACCAAACGGTTAAAACCGAGTATAAATAAAATTTACTCATTCATTCTATTTTTACGTTACTTTCAGAAATTGCAAAAATAATTTGTTGTTCGAAACGGGTGTGAGTTAAATTAGTAAGCTCACGCTGAAGATGGATGTATGAATTGGTTACACAAAGAATGTGTGTAACATTGGCAGTGACTACCATTTGATCGTCAAACTTCCTCAATAATCCAATAGTAGCTTTCAAATAAGTCTAAGGTTATCGAAATTGGTTTCGTCATCTCCGATAAAATTGGTAAGAAAAAATGGGTTCGTCGTTTAAGTCATCCATACTATTATATCCTAGAAATCACAGGTAATAGTCATGCAAACATCGAAAATATACACACAGGCATTTGCCGATCTCGTCGAGCTGAGTCGTATGGTATAAGGGGTCTCCGAAGCTTCGATCAAAAATTTGATTTTCCAGTAACTTCTATAGAGAAAGGTAAAAAAGGCGGTTTGTCGGTTACAAAACATTTTCAACAAACAAGCATAACGTTTTCAATTTGTAAACAGTTATGAGTAAAACTTATGAAAAAATCCTGTTTTTTTGCATTGTCGCACACAGTAGATCCGGAACCGGATGTCGGACTCCAATGAAGCTCAATAGCCAAAGGACCAAAAGATCTTTCATTTGAGCCTAAGTTTGTGGAAATCGGTTAAGGCGGTTCTGAGTCCCGTTTTAAAGTGTTTGACCACTATTTTCGGTACCTTCGGAACCGAGAGCTGAAAATCGGTATACCAGAGGTCGATTCTTATTGCCAGCGACTAACATACAAATTGAAATAGCTTTGAGTCAAATTTAAAAGAATTTTTTCCTTGTTTGGATCTTTGCTCTTAATGACAGTTTTCAAATTTTAACACACTTCACCCTGAAATTTTTACCAATATGTTTTTAAAGGCACGCTGTATTAGCTTTACCATGCCGAGGGCATCTGAAATAAAAAAAGAAACCCCAAAAGAAAAAGTCATCGAGTTCTTGTAGAGACTTATGACGATCTTTCTCTAACCATCAGAACTCGTGAACGCTGGTTTCAATGATTCAAAGCAGGCAATTTTTATGTTACTAACAAAAAACACGAAAAAGCTTGAAGATGACGAATTTCAATCATTATTGGATGAAAATGATACACAAACTCGGCGAAAGATCATTTAGGGGTAGATGGCGAAGCAGTTGAGTGTCACTCGGAAAGCTTTTTCCGATCACCTAAGAGCCATGGGAATAATCAAAGAGTTGGTAAATGAGTTCCACACAGACTGGGCGAACGACAGATGGAAATGCGGGTTTTACTCTACGAAAGAAAGAGTTTTGTACTTACAAATTCAACTGATAGCGAAAAAAGGATATTTTTTAGAGATTCATCGTCGGATTGTTCTGTTAAAAAGACAAGACTATGTCTGTGGTGGAATTAGAAGGATTCATTGTACTATGAGTTTCTTAAACCCGGCGAAACAGTTAATATCGTCCGCAAAGTAATTCTGCAGCATGATAATGCTCATCCAGATTCAGCCAAAGTGGTCTAAGAAACAATGTCTACGCTTGATTGGGAGCTTCACCAGATCAGGTAACTTATAATGATTGTCTCTTTTCGTCGAAGGGGCGCTCTGGCTAAGCAATACTTCCAAATTTTCGTGGATGTGCGAAAACGGCTCGATGAATGGATTTCAAAATAAATCTTTTGAGATGGTATCCATCAATTGCCAAAAAGAGAACATAATGTGTTGGAAGCGAGAACCAATACTTTGAATATAATATATTTCGTGATCGTTCTTGAATACTCGATTATTTTTTTATTAAAAAAAAAGGCGGGTGGGTAATGTCAGAGACATAACTGGATGTCGTGAATATGAAAACAACTGACATGTTTCTTAACACTTCCGAATATCAATTAGTTGATCAATTGTATGAATTATGTAAGCATTCCCCTTTTTCACATTTTTCGCAAAAACAAAGAAGGCTTCACTTGATCTCGATTACTGTGAATTTCACACAGCGAAAAGTGCACAAATCTAATCAAACAGTTCTAGATTTGGACTAAAACTGAGGTTTTTTAACTTCGATTTGCGAAGAAGACATCCTAATAGCGCTTTAGAAAACTTTTAAAGCCAGTAGAACGGCTGATTTTGTGTGATGCTCCCCACCGTTGTCCTCCTTTCGTTGTTTTTTCACCAATGCAAACGACTAGTAGCTGTGACGTAATCTCTCTTGTCGGAAGCGAAACTAGCTTTGCAAACGACGCACAATACATCTGCTCGCAGTGGCGATAGAATCCAAAATGATTCAATTATTGTTAAGAAGTTTCTTTTTACGTGATTTCGTTTGTAGCTTTTTTACTAATGGGCGGTCCTAACGGCTACAAAAATAGCAGCATATAGAATTTTAATGTCGATTATTTCATTTCGGATTTGCATTTCATTGAAAGAAACTATCAGGATGCTGTACGGGATTCATTCCTGCCTTTCAGAAGGACCAAATTGTGGAACTCACTACGATATTAAGCACTGTTCGGAACATTTTTCTCGAACGATTTGTACAATTATATAGCAGATATTTCGTTCTCTTCCTCAGAACGCGTTATGATTGGCTGGTGTTGACATGGGTCAAATGAGACAGATACTATTGAAATACTTCAATGCTGTTTCTATACACGTTTGAGTTGAAAAATTTCGATTCTATTGGTAGTTAGATTATATAAATTCTTTCACAGATCACTGAGCTATGAGCTTTCAAAATACGAGAAAGGCAAACGCGCCTTATGAATTATCCTCTTTGATACTCGTTTCTACCAAACATTTCAGAAAAGTTTAATTTTGAACTATCTGAGATTATGTCACACCACTTAAAATTTTATCATAAAATTGTGATCATATTTCCGATGGTATGTAGCAAGAATTATGTTGATTCATTAGATACAACAGGAGATATTCACGATCAAAAACTTATCATTCTCTCAGAGGGTAAATTTTGAAAAGGCGCCCTATAGTAAAGTAAGTCGTATTCACGACAAAACGACATTTTAAGTGCCAAAAGTGCTGTACCATTGGTACAGCATTTCGAAAATCCGAAGCAATGACACCAATTATTATCTTAACCTTTAAGCCAATGCATTGGACAGAGACAGCAGATCTCGCTCTAACTAATGATTTTTTGCCTTTCTCATATAGAAAGGTTATGCAATCACTTGAAAAATCGACTTCCCGATTTCCACAAACTTAGGTTCAAATGCAGGGTCCTGAATTTCATCCAGATCCGACTTCCGGTTTCAGAGTTATAGGGTAAAGTGTGTTAAATATTGCACATCATCACTTAAACCCGCTCAGTCACAGCTGAAACAAATCCAATGTCGTTACGACGTTACAAGCATCTAATAAACGTCAGAAATAATGTGACTAATTTATTTCGAAAGTTCAAAATACTAGATGAACAAAATTAACGGTTGTTTAAGACTAAGTATCAAGTCGTAATATCACATTTAACTAGCCCGTATAAGAATTGGGCTCGAATCAAATTATTTAATTTAAAAGTTTGGCATACTTTCTGTGGCAATTAAAAATTCACTATGCACTTGTTTTCCATCAAAAACATATTGTGATAATGAAATTATTTTTAGTGTGGCGAATGTAGAGTTTGTTAAGCAAGAGCGTGTATATCGGTAAGTATCGGTAGAGGAATCCTCTGTCTTCAGTGTCGCCATTCGGAACATCTGTGCGCAAATAACGTAATATGGCGGACCTGCATCTTGCAATAAGATAATGATCCCAAACGCTGGAGCCGGCTCTGTACTTAATGGAAACGGGAAAAATTCGCAATCGCCTGATGCAAACCCTATCACAAACGTCTGAGTTCACATCAAGCAGAAGCTCCGTGGAAAACGTGTTTACACTTTGAAGTAGCTCTCCCGACAAATTCGACTCATTTGGAAGCCACTTCCCCTCGAATACACCGAAAATTTAGTGGAAAGTTAGCCTCGGAGATTCCTAGCAATAAGTGATGTTGGTGGTCATTGAGCTTGAGCGACCACCCCTGGTTGCTACTCCGTTACTGATCGGGATTAGCTGAAATTGTACAGGGAATTTCTAGATGATCCGACCTGGGACTGGTAAATCATCCTTCAATGTACATCTTCTGGTAATCCCAGCATTCATTGATCAGTACCGGCGCCGGCCAGGCCCGAACGTAGATCGTCTAAGGAATGGGAAGGGATGTTAGTCCAACACTTGTTGTTACTAGAGACCGTATATACTACTGCGCACTCCACAAGTGTCACAGAAGAAGGATATTTGTTAGTGAAAAATTCAGTGTTGGTAGTATTCCCGCACCACTCAGTATGTTCCGGTTTCAAGATGCTCGGATGCACCACTAAACTCACTGACTTCCCGAGAGCTCTTATTCGAGAAAACTGAAGAAAAATTTACAATACTATCGCGTAAAGAATAAGAACTTCCCTATTTTTTATAAATGAAATTACAAAATAAACGAGTGAATAAAATTTAGACAAAACTGCTGATTCATTGCATTGACATATTCTAAGCAGTTGTTATAAAATCTTTTTAAATCACAAACAAAAGTCGACAGACCTCACGCGCGTCCTAATCCTTTATTATTTCCAATTTATTATTTTAATTATTTAATAAAATTATTTATTTGTTATATTGGTTGATCTGGGCAGCCAGCTACCGAGAAAAATATTAATTTATTGTTTGAAATATTAACATCAAGTGTATTTTTACTATGTATTCAATATACCGATATATGTTATCTCTGTTATTATCTTTGTAATATCAACGGATTTGCGCATTAGTTGATTTTTATCATTCAATTTACAATCCTGAAAGACAATCAATAACATGGAAGAAGAAAACATTCCTAATAAAACTTTTCTCCGAAGCTAGACGGAAATTGATAGGTTGAATGAAGAGATAATTTAGTAAAATGGAGTAATCAGAAGTGAATTATTTCAATCAGTTAGATATTGAAAAAACCTAATAACTGAAAGGAAAAAGAATCTCCTGCAATTGTCGCCTTTTACGACATAGAAGCAGGAACCCAGTGGATCTATTCTTGGTTCATTTTTTTCCGCCGGATTCCACACGGCATCCAGGCTGTTACTGTCCGGAGAGAGCTAATAGGTACTATCAATCTCCTAGTGGACCCCAGCCCCTCAATAAGTGATGTTGGTGGTCATTGGTGAGATTAAACTGAATGCGCATTACAATATACTTAATGTATGTATAAGTTAAGAACTATTATTAAAGAAACTATTTAAAAATTATGCTTGACACGCTCTTAATTAAAAGACTGTAACGAGAAAAGTTGTTATGAGTATCATCATTTTTAGTTTTTCTGCGATTGACTGTCCTCGCATACAACACATGAGTTATGTTATTTTTAATAACTTTAAATTATTAATTTGTTTACCTCATTTGATTTCTTTCAATGTACAGTGCCATAGAGAGAAAATATTAAGTTCAAGTCAAAACAAATACTTTTTTTTTTTTTTTCAAATAAAATTTTTATTAGGCTCATTTGCTTTAGCTTAACGTGGCCGATTGTCTTGTTGTTAGGGAGAGAGAAAGGGATGCCGTATTACGGGGCGGCATACTCCCCAGTTAGTAAGGGGACATAGGGAGGGTGGGACCTACACAGTATTGAATTGAAATTTGAATACATCATTGGTTTGTGGCATACATCTTTTAGACACATTTTGCGTTCGATGAATCTTCATGTTTTTCAGCTTGTAGCAATGAAGAGATTATTCTGGATTGGGATGCTTCGTTGGTGTGTTCTGACGTTGATGTGACGTTTTTGGGTAGCTTCCAGCAACTCAGTCAGTTCAAGGCAGGTGCATGCTCCGAAGCATCGTTTACACAGGCCATACTTCCAGCAACGTAAAGAAGAGTGCGGTAGAGCTGTAGACGAGAAAGAGATAGGGAGAGCACTAAATTTGAGCATTGATAGTTTTCAAGAAGTTATAGATGAGAGTCATATAAGGAAGATTTCGAGTTGCCAAGACGTCGCGGACTGGTACGAAGGGTGGTATACCTCGGGCCCGAAGGGAACCTATGAGTTGGGACCTGGCATCACAATACTCGACACATGTCCAAACAACATGTTCGATGTCATGATAACCCTCACCGCAAACGCAGACACCACTCTCAGCGAGCCCCACACGACGGAGATGCGCGCTGAACATATAATGATTAGACATGAGCCTTGACATTACACGAATAAAGTCTCGGCTCACGTCCAACCCCCGGAACCAAGCTTTCGTCGATACCTGTGGGATTATTGAGTGTAACCATCGTCCCAGAGTTCCACTATTCCATGTATTCTGCCAGCTAGCTAGAGTTTTCTGACGACAGCAACTGAAAAATTCATTGAAGCAGATTGGTCTTTCATAGATATCACCTTCTAGTGCGCCCACCTTGGCTAACGAGTCCGCCCTCTCATTGCCCCGTATGGAACAATGTGAGGGGACCCAAACCAAGGTAATCTGGTATGATTTTGCAGATAAAGCACTCAATTGTTCCCGTATTTTCCCCAGGAAATACGGTGAGTGCTTTCCAGGCTTCACTGAACGGAGAGCCTCAATGGAACTGAGACTGTCCGATACAATGAAGTAGTGATCTGTGGGCAGAGTGTCAATGATCTCAAGGGTATACTGAATTGCAGCTAGTTCTGCGACGTAAACTGAAGCTGGATCACTGAGTTTATAGGAAGCGGTGAAATTTACATTGAATATACCGAAGCCAGTGGACCCGTCTAGATATGATCCGTCAGTGTAAAACATTTTATTACAGTCGACTTCTTTAAATTTATTATTAAAAATTTTTGGGATCTCTTGAGGGCGTACAGGATCCGGGATTCCACGAATTTCTTCTTTCATGGATGTGTCGAAGAACACAGTAGAATTAGAAGTATCCACAAAATGAACAAGATTGGGAACAAACGAAGAAGGATTTATATTCTGAGCCATGTAGTCAAAATACAAGGACATAAAACGGGTTTGTGAATTAAGCTCGACGAGCTTTTCAAAGTTTTCTATCACCATCGGATTCAAAATGTCGCATCGGATTAGCAGTCGATATGAGAGATCCCAGAACCTGTTTTTCAACGGTAAGACGCCCGCCAGCACTTCAAGACTCATCGTATGGGTTGATTGCATGCAACCCAAGGCAATACGTAAACAACGATACTGAATTCTTTCCAGTTTAATGAAATGAATATTCGTAGCGGAGCGGAAACAGAAACATCCATATTCCATTACTGACAATATCGTCGTTTTGTACAACCTGATCAGGTCTCCTGGGTGAGAGCCCCACCAAGTTCCGGTTATTGTACGAAGGAAATTGATTCTCTGTAGGCATTTTCGTTTCAAATACCTAATGTGACATCCCCAGGTACCTTTGGAATCGAACCAGACCCCGAGATATTTAAATGTGAAAACCTGAGCTATGGTTTCACCCCCTAGTTGAAGCTGTAATTGCGCAGGTTCTCGCTTCCTTGAAAATACAACCAGCTCAGTTTTCTCCGTAGAGAACTCGATACCCATTTGAAAAGCCCATGTCGACAAGTTGTCGAGGGTATCTTGCAATGGTCCTTGGAGATCGGCAGCTTTGGGTCCTATAATAGACACAACACTGTCGTCGGCAAGTTGTCTTAGCGTGCAAGATGTGTTGATACATTCATCAATGTTATTTACGTAAAAGTTGTATAAAAGGGGGCTTAAGCATGAGCCCTGAGGAAGACCCATGTAACTGAATCGCTTTGTCGTCAAATCACCATGCTCAAAATGCATGTGTTTCTCGGACAATAGATTATATAAAAAGTTGTTCAAAACTGGTGAAAGACCATGCTGATGCAACTTCTCAGATAGAACGTTAATGGAAACTGAATCGAATGCCCCCTTGATGTCGAGGAAAACTGATGCCATTTGTTCTTTACGAGCAAATGCCATTTGAATTTCTGTTGAGAGCAACGCTAGACAATCGTTCGTTCCTTTGCCCCTGCGGAACCCAAATTGTGTACCTGAAAGCAATCCATTTGTTTCGACCCAATTGTCTAGACGGAAGAGAATCATTTTCTCCAACAATTTCCGAATACAGGAAAGCATAGCAATCGGCCGATACGAATTGTGATCGGAGGCTGGTTTTCCAGGTTTTTGAATAGTAATAACTCTCACTTCTCTCCATTCGTGTGGGACAATATTACCCTCGAGGAACTTGTTGAATAAATTCAACAAGCGCCTTTTGGCAGAGTCGGGCAGATTTTTCAACAAGTTGAATTTAATTCTGTCTAACCCCGGGGCTCTATTGTTACACGACAAGAGCGCAAGTGAGAACTCTACCATCGAAAACGGTGTTTCGTTTGTATTCAATGTCGCGACGCGGGATATCTTCTGTTCCGGAACAGAATCAGGACATACTTTCTTAGCGAAATCAAATATCCAGCGGTTAGAATATTCCTCGCTTTCGTTCGCGTGATTTCGATTGCGCATGCGACGGGCCGTATTCCAAAGAGTGCTCATTGCTGTTTCTCTTGTTAATCCGTCAACAAACCTTCGCCAGTAACCGCGTTTCTTAGCTTTAATCAGACTTTTCATTTGAAATTCTAACGCCGCGTATTTCCGATAATTATCTGGAGTTCCGTTCCTTCTAAACGAGATGAAGGCTGAAGCTTTTTTCGTTTTCAGCTCTGAGCACTCTTTGTCCCACCATGGGTTGGGAGAACGCATAATAGTTTGCGCGCTAGGTACTCGTTTCGTCTGAGCTTGAATTGCGGTGTCAAGAATCAAGCCAGCCAAAAATGTATACTCTTCCTCCGGAGGAAGCTCCTGTGATGTTTCCAGTTTCTCAGACATCGAGCTCGCGTAACGTTTCCAATCAATGTTTCGTGTGAAATCGTACGAAACATTGATTGTTTCCGATGGTCTTCCACGGTTGGTGATAGAAACTATGATCGGCAAGTGATCGCTACCGTGAGGATCACAGATTACCTTCCACTTGCAATCTAACTGTAGCGAAGTCGAGCAAAGGGATAAATCCAGCGCACTTGGTTGTGCTGGTGGTCTAGGGTTCCGTGTCATTTCTCCCGTGTTTAGAATTGTCAAATTGAAGTTGTCACACAGATCTTGAATTAACGAAGAACGATTATCATCATATAAGCAGCCCCATCCTGTACCATGCGAGTTAAAGTCCCCTAAAACCAGCCGCGGTGAAGGAAGAAGTTCTATGATGTCTGCAAGCCGACGATGCCCTATCGAGACTCTGGGAGGAATGTAGATAGAAGCTATACATAGATCTTTGCCTTTAATATTAATTTGGCAAGCAACAACTTCAATTCCCGGTGTCGAGGGGAGGTTAATACGATAAAATGAATAGCACTTTTTAATCCCTAAAAGTACCCCTCCATAAGAGTCTTCTCGGTCCAGGCGGATTATGTTAAAATTATGGAAGTCGAGGTTGATGTTAGAAGTAAGCCAAGTTTCACTCAAGGAGAATACATCGCAATTATGAGTATGTATTAAGTGTTTGAAAGAATCAAGTTTTGGGATGATACTTCTGCAATTCCACTGAAGCACAATGATCATATCTTCGATTCTCAGTGGTAAATTATCCATCAAAAGATACGATCGCTGCAAGGAGGGGCCATTGTTCAGTCAACTGTTTTAAAAATGTCCTTACTGTTGGCAGTAGAGCAGTTAGGAAGCTTTTCAGAGGATCAGTAATATTGAAGGCTGTTAATATCCAGTCCACGATATCAGAAAATTTCAATAATCCAGCGTTTGTTGGATTTTCTGGTTGTGCTTTGGGGTCATTCGGGGTTTTTGATGCCCCAGGAAGTGCTGGGTACTCCTTATCATCCCTAAGTTTTTTGAACCCAGGAGGTGTTTGCTTCGGTTTTGAGTCAGCACTTTTTGTTTCCGTTTGGTTCTTTTGTGACGAAGAGGACAGTCTGAGGCCTTTACGAGGAAGCTTGGGAGAAGCCAGATTTTGTCTTTTCCTGCTTCCTTCAACCTGTGTGTAGGAAGGTCCTTCGCCTGGGTCGTCAGAGGTATCCTCTTCAACTGGCAAGATTGCAAACGGGTTCTCAGGGGTCGATGGAGTGGTTCTTTTTAAGATTTCCGCATAAGAACGTTTGGAACGTTCTTTCACGGATCGCTTCAATTTCTCCGCACGCTGTATGTACGTAGGGCACACCGAAAGATCATGAGGATTCTCCCCGCAGTAGCAACACTTTTCCACTGCTCTTCTGCAGAGATCGTCCTCATGGGCCTCTCCGCATTTGCCGCATCGCAGTTTGTTGCAACAATAGGTTGCCGTATGACCTAGCTGTTTGCAGCTTGTACAATGCATTACCCGCGGTACATACAGCCGAACAGGTAGACGAACTCCACTCACTACCAAATAATTTGGAAGTGCAGATCCGGCAAAAGTCACGCGAAATGAGTCCGATTGGTAAAATTTACCATCTATCGATTTGGAGTGCAATTGCTTGCACTCCAAAATTTTCACTGGTTGAAGGTCGGGGTTTTTGAAACGGCCTACCCCGTCCTTCATCAGATCTTCGATTGTCAGACTTTCGTCACGGACCACACCGTCGATCTCCACCACATGAGACGGGACGTACACGCGGTACTCCTTCGTGAACAACTCGTTGGTAGCAATCCCGTTTGCTTGCTTCAGGTCGGACACAACAACGCGTAACTTGTTTGGCGAAACCTTATCTATTGTTTTTATTGCCGAGTAATGTTTTTCCAGGTCCCGAGCAATATTTAAAACTCTGAGAGACTTTAATTTGGGCCGGAAGTATACCACCCACGGACCCCCCGAGCCATCGTCTTGGTAAACTTTTTGGCGAGCAGGCAATATCTTAAAGGGAGATGGAGGCATCGGAGAGGGAAATGGCATCGGAGAGGGAGATGGTATCGGAGGGGGAGATGGTATCGGAGGGGGAGATGGTATAGGAGGGGTAGATGGCATCTCGGAAGCAAACTCAGCCTCTAAATGTTCTTCGTTCATTCGTTCAGCTTCGCCCTCCTCCGAGACACCCCCACTGTCATCAATATTCATATTTAAAGTGCGGGAGTAAAGAAGTCTCCCGCACTTGAAATGAAAAAGAAAGAAATAAAATGAAAAGAAAATATATGAATAGTAAAAGTTGAAAGAAAAAGTTTGAGAAAATACTTAACAGTATGTCACGGTAAGCTGTTAGGTGAGTTGCTCCTTCACTCCTTCGTTGTGCTTCAGCGTGACCTTGACTCAGGATTTGGCTGCTGCGATGCGGGTAGCAAACAATAGAAATAACTGCTGCCCGAGGATAGCACAATAGCGTCTACTGTCGATACCGATACAAAACCGGTGCACAGACAGAACTCACTTGCGGGGATGCTACTTTTTATCACTTTTATTTAATGCCTATACTACAGCCTCTGCTGTGATAGGCACCTTCGTCTTACCGATGTCGATTGTTAAAAAACGCGTGTGCTCACTTCGAACATTCGGTTACGAATGAAAACAAATACTTGTTATTATTACATTCCATTTGTGAAATCTAACCGTTCAGTTTCAACAGATTTCGCAGTCCTATATATTCACCCCAATTCTGTATTTCGTTCGAATCGGATTGTTTCGATCGACTACGGAATTTTGCATTTTGTAGCTCGATCGAATTCAAGTTTTCCATACAAAAGCATCACTCGATCGAATTACAGAATGTAAATTTTTACATTCGTTCGAGAAAATCCGATTCGATCGAAATACAGAATAGGGGTGATTGAACCGCCAACCCGGGATGATACTAGGATCATATTATAATATGAACTTCTATTAGGTGTAAAAATCCTTCGAGCGAAGCTTGTTTTATTTCCATACATACATATGCACACAAAATCTAATATCGGTAAAAACTGAGAGTTAATATAACTATTTTCTTGCATTGCATTCACATACGATCGGCAAATAAGGGTAATATTAAGATTCTCTTTGTTTTCATGTAAAATACCATGTAAAATACGTTAGTACCTGTAAAATATTCCTACTTGAGTTCTTATCATCAGCTCCAACATATAATTCAACCAGCACAGGTTCACTGTAGACTCCTCTTAGCAGTCCAAGTAAGTATTCCACACTAGTAGTGGGAGGCACCCATTGTTGTTCGGTTACAGGCCAACCGCCAAGCAGCTTGAGCACGTGGCGTAAAGGTTTTATACCGATTCGGCGAATTTGCTCTTAAATAAACAATCAATCGCAGCGGACTAGATATAATAAGAATTTTACTTACGTAGATCCATGCAGCTTTTATAAAACATTTTTGCTTTAATAGTTGCTTGATTATCATTGATATCAGTCGATTCTTCTAAAACTCCTTTCAATATCATTTGTTGTTGGTCTGCTAGCACCTAATGCGTATTGCAACTAATTAGCATTGAAATAATTATCACATCATTTCACAGTACCTCAAACGTGCTTATAGAACTTCTGTCTTCTGGTATCACATGTTTTTTGTTCCATGTTCCGCAAGCAAACTGAAAAAAATCAACACAAGGATCAACAGTTCGATCCATGGCTGCGAGTAATGAAGATGCTGAAATTTCATAAACTTTAATGTGTGATTCATTTTTTATTTTTAATAGATTAACCTGTTCTCACACATTCTTCTGATAGACAAATTTGCCGCTTATTTTCCCAGTTCTGTCTTAGTGTGCAGCTTTGTGAATATCCAAGTAAAGGAGAAAGTACATAACCGATTACTAGCCCAACGAATAAAGTTGAAAGACATATCACTGTTACGCATATCCTGTAGTGATTATATTGTGCACTCCATATTTGTACGTGAGGTGAGGTATTGCCAACATATTGATGCTGTATTGTGCTTTTAGTCATAGTACCAGATGCAAAATTTACTACAATAGCTTTATTCTTTTTACTGCTGGGCAAGGATTCAACGTTTTTATTATGAGAATAGCCCTTCTCATCATTTTCGGTTGACTTTAAAAATTGAATATTGGATTCAATTGTTTCGTCATTGCACTTCGGTACAAATCCATTCATAGAATCATTATTTTTATTATTTCCAAAATCGTTCAGCTCTTGACTTCTAGCTCTGATTCGTACAGTTTTTGTGTTTGTTATTTGAGTATTCATTCCTCTCGACTATTTATTATAGCGAAGCTCTACCTGATCATAAATAAATCTGCAACAAGGATAAACCACGCTTCGTTCACATTTTTTAACCTTGAGACAACTTTACAAATATACGCGTGGAAATCGGCACAACCTCTGTCCTATTAAATACGAATGGTTTATCCAACGTCCAATTAAAAACACTAGCGAAATGTAAACAGTTTTGACAAATTCGCACTGAATAGGTACAAACAATACTTCGAATAAATCTAAACGATACTAACCTCTATTTGGATTTCTAAAAATTGAGCGATAAACGATATGTGTTGTTATCAATTTGTACACTGACAACAGGAACAAGCAACTTGTGTATTCGCATATGGACCATTACCTAAAAATGCCTAATCTCTCTCAGAACATGCGCAATTCAAACTGCATAAAAATCATGTCAAATATTGATGAGATTCCTTTCGGGTTTCTTTCTATACTTTCCAGTTTATTGTGAATTTGTTTTCCTCTAAAGAGAAAATGAAACCAAATTTATTTTGACGTATTTTGATACTATTACTCTGCCAAGAAGTTCAAATGCACTCAATTATTTTCACTTTTAATTTTAGATCTCCTCTTTAGAGAACTGGAACTGTTTTGAATGATACCTTCCAAAGAGCACAACACTCACTTTTCAAATACAGAGTACCACGATAGATTTTTTTATATGTAGAGAAAATACATTCACATAATATGAGAATTCATTGTATGAGAAATGAATCCACACAAAATAAAAACATAATTGGATTAAAATACATGAACTCGTGAATAAATGAAAATAACATCTATAGTTACTCACTTAGCATAAACATTAGAGATCGCCCGACCACCAATTAAGCTTGCAAAATGTTTTTCTAAAATAACATTGTGTAAGCTTAATTGATTTTATTATGATGGAACATCGTTGCTTTCATTTTAGTTTTGACTTATGTCTAGTTCCAAAGTAGTGGAACTCAAGTAAGAAATATAACTTTTTTGAATTTCAAGTTGTTGTGAAAATATTTCAGATTTGTAATTTATGTGAGATATGTTAAGACAGATTTTTCAACCATATTAATATCGAATGTTCTATTACCACCGTAATTTTTTTTGTGCATATTGCCCTAGCAGATATAGAAGCTTTGCAAAAAATACATCATCATGCTAAGAGGGAATAACAATAACAATAGTACAACCTATCAAAAACCCTCCAAATGGCTGTTTCAGTTTTTTCAAACTCAGACTTGTATATGTCTCTTATGGACAAAACATGAGCGAAATGATGCTCTCCACAAAAAATGGTAAGCCAGACCTGCCCAACTTATTCGATTGGTTGGAAGTATTTTGCTGGATTTTTCAATGTCATGCATAATAACTGGTTCTTAAAGTTGAAATTTTTATACTTACTTTAGCCAGTAATTTCGGAACCGGGAGTCGTATCCGGAGAAAATTCAACAATGAAAATTTGTCGAGGATTCACTGAGAAATTCACTTTATTCATTAACTTACACACATTCCAACCCGGTTCTCCCAAACCGGAAATACGATCCGGATAAAATTCAATAGCAGGCTTTGGGATCCAGATACCTTTTATTTGAATTTGGAACGTGCAATTTGAGCCAATTTGTTCTGATTTCTTATACGTACGAGTATCTAGTACACTCTCGTGTCCCTTCGAGTCTAGGAGAAAGCAAGGTGATGGACTCCGTTTGTTCTCTGATACCACGAGAGCAGGACTATACTAGAAGACGATTAACGATCCCTTATTGTTTTTGGCAGAATCCACCTAGTAGCATAAGTTGGACGGCTGCGATGGATTGCACTGAAAATCGAGTTTACTTATTTTTTTAGGAGAAATGACTCATTGTCAAGCTCTTCTATAAGCTACCCAAAATTAGGTCGTTATCTACTCAAACTTTGACTTTATCGTAAAAAAATGACTAGTAAGCTTTGCCATAACAAAGCAAAGTTACATTTACCTTTATATAAATTTATTTATATCATATTTCGTTACCTAAAAATGGAGAGATGCACTTTAGTTGATTTTGGATAGGTTTTGACCCAAAATTTGGTAGCGGCTGGAAAGAATGTGGGTATGTCATTTCACACTCAGAAAATTTCGCAGGATTCGGTAATTTTTTACAATAGCTGAAAGTTCGGTAATTGAATTCATTACTGATCGTCTGTAAAAAAATATTGTTAGACTATCAAACAAGTACCGAGAAGTTCTGTAAAGGAAATAATATCTTCTAACGAAAGGTTCGGTGATTTTTATGTTTTGTTTGAAATCAAGATTTAAATGGATTTTCGGATTTCATAAAATAACACAAATTTTTCAATTTTAGTTTTTCGGATTTGGATATTTCTCACAGAAACGAGTGAAGAAAATTAGTCTCATTGTCAAAACAGATTCACGAAAATAGAAAGACATGTTTATCAGTTGCTGTCGGTAAAAATTAAGAAAAAATAATGCTTCGTGTCCCGGTTGACCAGAATTTTGAGCGCCTTCCAGCACACTGAACAATTCTTCGAATTAATCAAAACGATATGTGTTGGTAGCTAGTGGACATAGCGATATGAAATTATTTTCTGCCTATAAATATACAAATAACTGATGTTTTGAAAATATATGCACCGCAATCCATGCGACGAGCTCTTCCAAAATATTTATCGCTGGTGAATTAAAGACACTTGCGGAAAATTTTAATAACTGTTTGACAGTTAGTTTCCACGACAATCAGAATTTACAGTAGCTTGGTAACTGGAAGTTACCGAATATAAATGAGAAATGAATAAAATTATGTTATAAAAACTTGCGTATAACTAATCGTTCGGTGAAAATTTGCATAATTTTTGTAAAATAAAATTGTAAATGTACCGAAATGTCGGTTATTTATAATGATTACCGTAAGTTTTCGTCAAAAAGCGAAATCAAATCTTAGTGTGTAGGTTTCCGAATAATCTTGTGAAAATGGGAGGACAGCGAGCACATTTCAATTAAATAAGGAGTAAAAAAGGTAAAAATCTAAGTAAAACAATTTTTGAATACCTTTCAAAGTTTTTTTTTAATAAAATGTACATAGTTTAACAAAGGTTTTTGTTTTCTTACTTATCGTAAAGTTTTTTAATTACACTAAGTTAGAGGAACATTCGATGTTAATTTTCCTAATTTAATTTTACTTATAAATTATTTTTACACATCACGTATGTTGATAATACGATTAGTCACCGTTCTCAGTTGTTTGGAGTTGAATTAAATAACTAATAATTTAGAAATTTCGAACGGTAGATATTGGAATTCTTTCTGAGCATATTAACGTATTGTTAGCAAGTTTATTCCCATCTGAATAAATAATTATGAGCTGTATAATGTTTACAAACTGTATCAACTATTCAGTAGAATTTCGAGCTCTTCAAATCGAAATTATTTCGATCATTTTTCACTATGTGGATGAAAAAAGTAGTATTATTAATCATAGAAATAGTAGTAGATTGACACATTTACAATTTGCTTGTTTTCCTCGTGTAAGCTATACTACTAATGGATATCATTCATATTTGGTATTTGTTTACTTTTTGTTTTCGTTTATCATTAGTATTAAACTTACTTGATAGAATTCAATTACCATTGCTGACTTAAAATAATAGTTCAGTTTCAATGATATTTAGACTATTTTGTATAATTTTAGTATTGAAGATGTACGTAGCAGTCAAATGAAACTGGTGGTGGACTAGTGCGGTTAATTTTAGGAGATAAGACTGAAATATATTTGATTAAACGAGCATTTGATCAATAGGGAAATATTCGCCGAATTTGAGCTAATAAACAGCTTGTGATTTTGGTGCACAACGATAGTTTGTTGTGACACATATCCTAATGTTTTTTTTGTTAATTCATCTATAGTTAGAACAATAACTGAAGATTTTCTATTAAAAATGATAGTGTTTTCAAAGTTTATAAAATTTCATGTTTATAAAATTGCATGAAATGCTTATTTCATGTCAAACAGTTATTCTGTTCATTAATATGAAACTTTTCCTGGTGAATTAGATTACACAGTTGAAAGAATACTTCCTGTTTTTTTATTTTGATTAAAGAATTTTTTTTTGCTTCAGGCCCTATGTGCGGAGTTAGGATTCCAACCCAGGTAGGATGCATGGAAACAAAGACATCATATAATGAAGATATTCAGCGGACAGGGTCTGATGCAAGGCAGAAATTACCCTTCACGCCTTTTCAACAACAGTTTTTAGAGAATAAAATATTATTCTACTCAGAAAGCTTCAGTAGAAGTTTTATGTACACAAAAATACAGCTGAGAACTCCAAACGAGGAGCTAGTTGAACGCAATCATAATGGATAAAAAGACTGTAATTCTTAGAAGAACAGAAAACTGTATAATTTATAGAGCTTCATAGAAATACATATGTGACCTAATAATCAGCTCATTGAGTGACTTAATAATCAGCTATATGAGTTGGGTGCTTTTTTCATTGGAAAATTTGTTGTAAAACAAACTCAAAAAACTTTACAAGAACCATTCTCAAAATTTGGATAGCTCAATAGATCATAGAAGGAATTATAAAAATTGAAGCGAATCAAACTAAACGTTCATAAAATGTTAAGTGGCAAATTTGGCTTCACTATCGCGATTTGTAGATGAATTATAACTTCAACCAGATTGTTTTAAGCGTTTCATGCAACTGTGATGGAATAAAATATATCAACAGAAAACAACAAATGTTTAATGGGCTTATTTTGAGCAAAATGAGTTGACTCATCCAACTCTCCGATTATAATTGTTAATTGTTTTGAATATAATGGCTAGTGAATCAACAGCATTGACATCCCGATACTTCTGAAGACTAACAAATATTCTGTAGAGTAAACAAAATTAAAATCTGTTTAACGATCAGTTCCTGTAAAATCAGGAATTTGAAATCAAATGAAAGATTCCCAATTCATCCAACAGTGAGATGACATTTTTGTCTTTCTCTATAGAAAGGATATAAAATCGTTGAAACCTTTAATCGAAGTCCCAAAGACCCCTAGTGTGATATACCATTCGACTCAACTCGATGAGATAGAAAAATGTCTTAGTGTATGCATTTGCCTGTTTAAACTTTTTTAATTTTTTTATTGTGAAGAATAAAAACCAAATTTAAACCTTCAAATTTTCGGACCCCCTGAAAAAGTCTAGGCCAATATTAGCACTAAAGAACGCTTTTGTGAACTACACAAATCAATTTGGATGAATTTGTTTCAAAAACCTGCCTGATTTCGTGTCAAAAAATATCTTAACAAAAAATGAACAAAACAAAATTATCGTCTTTTATTTTTTATACCGAGGAGCAATTTAAATTTTAAGCAAAATTTGAAGCCACTTGTTTTGTGTTTGACAATTTTTTTACTAAAAAGGTAATCCTAGATTGTTGTTGTAAGCATATTAACAATATAATCGTTGTTAAAACCATTGAAAATTAGATTTGAAAGCAAAGTAAAAAAGTCAACTGAATACATGAATGAATTCTTTGTATGTTTGACTCTCGTTTTCAATATTGGTATTTTTGGAATGAGCTAAATTCTAAAAGTTGCACATACAGCAAAAGTGGTCAATGAAATATTTTCTACACTTGGTTGGAAACTCCTACCTCATCCGTCATAATTCACAACACCTGGCACCTTCTGATTATCACATCTTTTTATCGATGGGACACGCGCTGGCCGAGCAACGCTTTCAAACTTTGGAGAATGTTCGAAAATGGCTCGATGAATGGATGCCACGAATTTTAACACCTTACCTTCGATGCTGAGCAAAACTAGGGCTTGCTTCAACAGTTTCGTGCGGTACTTTGAAATCGCGTTGATTTTCCATCGAGCTGATGTTTTGTTTTGATGTTTTGGCTTGACGATACTACAATATTTCTCATCAGGTAATAGATGTCTTCGAACACACAACTAGCAGTGCTATTTTATGCCAGTCTAAAGCTAAAAGGACATAATGACTCACTGTAAAATCCAGGAAAATAGCCCCTAATCTCGGCAGAACTTTAAATAAGAATATTAAGCTGTTTAAAAGGCTTTGTTTTTAAAAATTCTTTCGTTCATAAAAGATGAGCACTGATTCTATAAAGTTTGCATTGAATGCATCCGAAGAGTGACCAAATTTTCACATGCGTGAATTATTCCCAGTGATTCAGATATTAAGATTATAAAACAGAAGTGAAACGATATTTTGTTTATTTTAATTTAGTTCAAAAATAATTACAGTTTATTTAAAATATTTTTGATTCATCATTTTACATATTGCTTTAAATAATATTTCTCATGTACGAAATAGCTGTAAGATACCAATGACGCATTAGAATTACCCTCGGTATCTTTGAACTTAAGCAGTATGTCATGAAACTATATTTAAAAAAATAAAAAAAAAACATTCAAATTTCATGTTCACAAAATATTTGGTCATGTCTGATAGTTTCCAGCATCAAAATGTGACTTGCCATTTGGGCAACAACCATTTTGAGTTTCCGATTTCGAGGTTGGTGCACTCTGAGCGAGATTGCCTTCGCTAAAGGCTCTAGCATTCGAATAGTATATAACATTACGAAAGGAAATATTATTTTCAGCGTAAATTCAAAAGTGGCCATTTTGATCCCAGCTTCTTCTTCTATATAAAAATGCGCGCAAGCCGCAGTCAAGTTTAATTGGGACTCAATCTTAACCTCTACACTAGTCAAATTTCGTGTACTTTACAGATCACAGAATAGGACGAATTACAGAACATCCGGAAAAAACTGCGAAAAGAACTGTTTTTTTAATACATCACAATCAATATTATTGTAACAATGAAACATAGTTTAGGTATTTATTTAATTGGAAATCAAAATTCCAATAGAAACCCAGTGACCATAATAAATATAATTAATTATAATTAAAAAAAATAAAATAATTATAGTAATAGTCATAATATTAACTATATATATATATATATATATATATATATATATATATATATATATATATATATATATATATATATATATATATATATATATATATATATATATATATATATATATATATATATATATATATATATATATATATATATTAACTGATGCACTGAATTTATATTTGAGTATTGATTTCCGTTTAAAAAAATATGTGAATCATTTAAAATTGGACATGTGTTAAATAATGAATATTCGATTTCAAAATATTGTCGAAAATTGAACATTTGAAAAAAATTTTTATTGACTGAACATGTCTAATGAGCAAGTTTTTTAATTAGGCACGCAATTTTTTTGGCGACATGGGAAAATAATGAGTAAAAAGTTAGTAGGTTTGAGCTATGAAATTGTACAGTTTTGTACCGGAATGTTGTTTTAAGATTTTTATTTTACTTTGCTTAGTTGTCATTGTGCTGCTACATACTTTGAATATGTGATTTTTTGGCATAATTCGCGAACCCAAGTTAAATATTATAACGTGGTAGATTCTCGACTATTGTCATTACTCTCAAGTATGGAAGGCTTTACAACAGCGCTTTCATGCTGAGAAACGGCACTATTTTTTGGTGATGAGCACTGAACATCATTCGGCACTAATCCTTCTTTAATACGCTTCTTTTGTTTCATCCGACGGTTTTGAAACCAGATTTTGACCTGAAATAGTATAAAATAGCATTAATATTTATTATTATCAGTATTATTATTATTTTTAACGATTTATTAATTTTTAGTTTGACGTAAAGCCGCCATGACTATGTTCAGTTTTTGCAATGACTGAGCGGAAATATATATTGGAGAAGCCAAGTGAAAGAAAAACTAACAGACAAGATGAATTTTTGGAAAAAGATACGCTCAGAGACAGGACTCGAACCTGCGTTCTTATGCATTCCGTGCATACGCGCTACCATTTCGCCACTCTGATCTTGTTTTAGCCACTGCAAAACTCGAAACAGACACAGTAGCAACGTACATCGAACATGGTCTACATCCTGGCCGTCTCACCCGACCGATATCTCACATCCAAACATCTTCTCTGTTCATCAAACACTAGTCCTCTCGCTCTATACCTATTTCTCCGATCAAGCATTGAGTAGGAGAGTGTATTTATAATCGCTTGTCACCTTCTTAATGGTGCCAGTCGCTGGCTGGACATCGTCAGCGACAGACCCCTATGAAGGTTGTATTGATTGTCTGCCCTTTCCTACCAGAAGCAGATTGTTACGGAAAATCAAACCGCAATTGTTTTTAACGATTTATTAATTTTTAGTTTGACGTAAAGCCGCCATGACTATGTTCAGTTTTTGCAATGACTGAGCGGAAATATATATTGGAGAAGCCAAGTGAAAGAAAAACTAACAGACAAGATGAATTTTTGGAAAAAGATACGCTCAGAGACAGGACTCGAACCTGCGTTCTTATGCATTCCGTGCATACGCGCTACCATTTCGCCACTCTGATCTTGTTTTAGCCACTGCAAAACTCGAAACAGACACAGTAGCAACGTACATCGAACATGGTCTACATGGATGTGAGATATCGGTCGGGTTTTTTATATGTAGAGAAAATACATTCACATAATATGAGAATTCATTGTATGAGAAATGAATCCACACAAAATAAAAACATAATTGGATTAAAATACATGAACTCGTGAATAAATGAAAATAACATCTATAGTTACTCACTTAGCATAAACATTAGAGATCGCCCGACCACCAATTAAGCTTGCAAAATGTTTTTCTAAAATAACATTGTGTAAGCTTAATTGATTTTATTATGATGGAACATCGTTGCTTTCATTTTAGTTTTGACTTATGTCTAGTTCCAAAGTAGTGGAACTCAAGTAAGAAATATAACTTTTTTGAATTTCAAGTTGTTGTGAAAATATTTCAGATTTGTAATTTATGTGAGATATGTTAAGACAGATTTTTCAACCATATTAATATCGAATGTTCTATTACCACCGTAATTTTTTTTGTGCATATTGCCCTAGCAGATATAGAAGCTTTGCAAAAAATACATCATCATGCTAAGAGGGAATAACAATAACAATAGTACAACCTATCAAAAACCCTCCAAATGGCTGTTTCAGTTTTTTCAAACTCAGACTTGTATATGTCTCTTATGGACAAAACATGAGCGAAATGATGCTCTCCACAAAAAATGGTAAGCCAGACCTGCCCAACTTATTCGATTGGTTGGAAGTATTTTGCTGGATTTTTCAATGTCATGCATAATAACTGGTTCTTAAAGTTGAAATTTTTATACTTACTTTAGCCAGTAATTTCGGAACCGGGAGTCGTATCCGGAGAAAATTCAACAATGAAAATTTGTCGAGGATTCACTGAGAAATTCACTTTATTCATTAACTTACACACATTCCAACCCGGTTCTCCCAAACCGGAAATACGATCCGGATAAAATTCAATAGCAGGCTTTGGGATCCAGATACCTTTTATTTGAATTTGGAACGTGCAATTTGAGCCAATTTGTTCTGATTTCTTATACGTACGAGTATCTAGTACACTCTCGTGTCCCTTCGAGTCTAGGAGAAAGCAAGGTGATGGACTCCGTTTGTTCTCTGATACCACGAGAGCAGGACTATACTAGAAGACGATTAACGATCCCTTATTGTTTTTGGCAGAATCCACCTAGTAGCATAAGTTGGACGGCTGCGATGGATTGCACTGAAAATCGAGTTTACTTATTTTTTTAGGAGAAATGACTCATTGTCAAGCTCTTCTATAAGCTACCCAAAATTAGGTCGTTATCTACTCAAACTTTGACTTTATCGTAAAAAAATGACTAGTAAGCTTTGCCATAACAAAGCAAAGTTACATTTACCTTTATATAAATTTATTTATATCATATTTCGTTACCTAAAAATGGAGAGATGCACTTTAGTTGATTTTGGATAGGTTTTGACCCAAAATTTGGTAGCGGCTGGAAAGAATGTGGGTATGTCATTTCACACTCAGAAAATTTCGCAGGATTCGGTAATTTTTTACAATAGCTGAAAGTTCGGTAATTGAATTCATTACTGATCGTCTGTAAAAAAATATTGTTAGACTATCAAACAAGTACCGAGAAGTTCTGTAAAGGAAATAATATCTTCTAACGAAAGGTTCGGTGATTTTTATGTTTTGTTTGAAATCAAGATTTAAATGGATTTTCGGATTTCATAAAATAACACAAATTTTTCAATTTTAGTTTTTCGGATTTGGATATTTCTCACAGAAACGAGTGAAGAAAATTAGTCTCATTGTCAAAACAGATTCACGAAAATAGAAAGACATGTTTATCAGTTGCTGTCGGTAAAAATTAAGAAAAAATAATGCTTCGTGTCCCGGTTGACCAGAATTTTGAGCGCCTTCCAGCACACTGAACAATTCTTCGAATTAATCAAAACGATATGTGTTGGTAGCTAGTGGACATAGCGATATGAAATTATTTTCTGCCTATAAATATACAAATAACTGATGTTTTGAAAATATATGCACCGCAATCCATGCGACGAGCCCTTCCAAAATATTTATCGCTGGTGAATTAAAGACACTTGCGGAAAATTTTAATAACTGTTTGACAGTTAGTTTCCACGACAATCAGAATTTACAGTAGCTTGGTAACTGGAAGTTACCGAATATAAATGAGAAATGAATAAAATTATGTTATAAAAACTTGCGTATAACTAATCGTTCGGTGAAAATTTGCATAATTTTTGTAAAATAAAATTGTAAATGTACCGAAATGTCGGTTATTTATAATGATTACCGTAAGTTTTCGTCAAAAAGCGAAATCAAATCTTAGTGTGTAGGTTTCCGAATAATCTTGTGAAAATGGGAGGACAGCGAGCACATTTCAATTAAATAAGGAGTAAAAAAGGTAAAAATCTAAGTAAAACAATTTTTGAATACCTTTCAAAGTTTTTTTTTAATAAAATGTACATAGTTTAACAAAGGTTTTTGTTTTCTTACTTATCGTAAAGTTTTTTAATTACACTAAGTTAGAGGAACATTCGATGTTAATTTTCCTAATTTAATTTTACTTATAAATTATTTTTACACATCACGTATGTTGATAATACGATTAGTCACCGTTCTCAGTTGTTTGGAGTTGAATTAAATAACTAATAATTTAGAAATTTCGAACGGTAGATATTGGAATTCTTTCTGAGCATATTAACGTATTGTTAGCAAGTTTATTCCCATCTGAATAAATAATTATGAGCTGTATAATGTTTACAAACTGTATCAACTATTCAGTAGAATTTCGAGCTCTTCAAATCGAAATTATTTCGATCATTTTTCACTATGTGGATGAAAAAAGTAGTATTATTAATCATAGAAATAGTAGTAGATTGACACATTTACAATTTGCTTGTTTTCCTCGTGTAAGCTATACTACTAATGGATATCATTCATATTTGGTATTTGTTTACTTTTTGTTTTCGTTTATCATTAGTATTAAACTTACTTGATAGAATTCAATTACCATTGCTGACTTAAAATAATAGTTCAGTTTCAATGATATTTAGACTATTTTGTATAATTTTAGTATTGAAGATGTACGTAGCAGTCAAATGAAACTGGTGGTGGACTAGTGCGGTTAATTTTAGGAGATAAGACTGAAATATATTTGATTAAACGAGCATTTGATCAATAGGGAAATATTCGCCGAATTTGAGCTAATAAACAGCTTGTGATTTTGGTGCACAACGATAGTTTGTTGTGACACATATCCTAATGTTTTTTTTGTTAATTCATCTATAGTTAGAACAATAACTGAAGATTTTCTATTAAAAATGATAGTGTTTTCAAAGTTTATAAAATTTCATGTTTATAAAATTGCATGAAATGCTTATTTCATGTCAAACAGTTATTCTGTTCATTAATATGAAACTTTTCCTGGTGAATTAGATTACACAGTTGAAAGAATACTTCCTGTTTTTTTATTTTGATTAAAGAATTTTTTTTTGCTTCAGGCCCTATGTGCGGAGTTAGGATTCCAACCCAGGTAGGATGCATGGAAACAAAGACATCATATAATGAAGATATTCAGCGGACAGGGTCTGATGCAAGGCAGAAATTACCCTTCACGCCTTTTCAACAACAGTTTTTAGAGAATAAAATATTATTCTACTCAGAAAGCTTCAGTAGAAGTTTTATGTACACAAAAATACAGCTGAGAACTCCAAACGAGGAGCTAGTTGAACGCAATCATAATGGATAAAAAGACTGTAATTCTTAGAAGAACAGAAAACTGTATAATTTATAGAGCTTCATAGAAATACATATGTGACCTAATAATCAGCTCATTGAGTGACTTAATAATCAGCTATATGAGTTGGGTGCTTTTTTCATTGGAAAATTTGTTGTAAAACAAACTCAAAAAACTTTACAAGAACCATTCTCAAAATTTGGATAGCTCAATAGATCATAGAAGGAATTATAAAAATTGAAGCGAATCAAACTAAACGTTCATAAAATGTTAAGTGGCAAATTTGGCTTCACTATCGCGATTTGTAGATGAATTATAACTTCAACCAGATTGTTTTAAGCGTTTCATGCAACTGTGATGGAATAAAATATATCAACAGAAAACAACAAATGTTTAATGGGCTTATTTTGAGCAAAATGAGTTGACTCATCCAACTCTCCGATTATAATTGTTAATTGTTTTGAATATAATGGCTAGTGAATCAACAGCATTGACATCCCGATACTTCTGAAGACTAACAAATATTCTGTAGAGTAAACAAAATTAAAATCTGTTTAACGATCAGTTCCTGTAAAATCAGGAATTTGAAATCAAATGAAAGATTCCCAATTCATCCAACAGTGAGATGACATTTTTGTCTTTCTCTATAGAAAGGATATAAAATCGTTGAAACCTTTAATCGAAGTCCCAAAGACCCCTAGTGTGATATACCATTCGACTCAACTCGATGAGATAGAAAAATGTCTTAGTGTATGCATTTGCCTGTTTAAACTTTTTTAATTTTTTTATTGTGAAGAATAAAAACCAAATTTAAACCTTCAAATTTTCGGACCCCCTGAAAAAGTCTAGGCCAATATTAGCACTAAAGAACGCTTTTGTGAACTACACAAATCAATTTGGATGAATTTGTTTCAAAAACCTGCCTGATTTCGTGTCAAAAAATATCTTAACAAAAAATGAACAAAACAAAATTATCGTCTTTTATTTTTTATACCGAGGAGCAATTTAAATTTTAAGCAAAATTTGAAGCCACTTGTTTTGTGTTTGACAATTTTTTTACTAAAAAGGTAATCCTAGATTGTTGTTATAAGCATATTAACAATATAATCGTTGTTAAAACCATTGAAAATTAGATTTGAAAGCAAAGTAAAAAAGTCAACTGAATACATGAATGAATTCTTTGTATGTTTGACTCTCGTTTTCAATATTGGTATTTTTGGAATGAGCTAAATTCTAAAAGTTGCACATACAGCAAAAGTGGTCAATGAAATATTTTCTACACTTGGTTGGAAACTCCTACCTCATCCGTCATAATTCACAACACCTGGCACCTTCTGATTATCACATCTTTTTATCGATGGGACACGCGCTGGCCGAGCAACGCTTTCAAACTTTGGAGAATGTTCGAAAATGGCTCGATGAATGGATGCCACGAATTTTAACACCTTACCTTCGATGCTGAGCAAAACTAGGGCTTGCTTCAACAGTTTCGTGCGGTACTTTGAAATCGCGTTGATTTTCCATCGAGCTGATGTTTTGTTTTGATGTTTTGGCTTGACGATACTACAATATTTCTCATCAGGTAATAGATGTCTTCGAACACACAACTAGCAGTGCTATTTTATGCCAGTCTAAAGCTAAAAGGACATAATGACTCACTGTAAAATCCAGGAAAATAGCCCCTAATCTCGGCAGAACTTTAAATAAGAATATTAAGCTGTTTAAAAGGCTTTGTTTTTAAAAATTCTTTCGTTCATAAAAGATGAGCACTGATTCTATAAAGTTTGCATTGAATGCATCCGAAGAGTGACCAAATTTTCACATGCGTGAATTATTCCCAGTGATTCAGATATTAAGATTATAAAACAGAAGTGAAACGATATTTTGTTTATTTTAATTTAGTTCAAAAATAATTACAGTTTATTTAAAATATTTTTGATTCATCATTTTACATATTGCTTTAAATAATATTTCTCATGTACGAAATAGCTGTAAGATACCAATGACGCATTAGAATTACCCTCGGTATCTTTGAACTTAAGCAGTATGTCATGAAACTATATTTAAAAAAATAAAAAAAAAACATTCAAATTTCATGTTCACAAAATATTTGGTCATGTCTGATAGTTTCCAGCATCAAAATGTGACTTGCCATTTGGGCAACAACCATTTTGAGTTTCCGATTTCGAGGTTGGTGCACTCTGAGCGAGATTGCCTTCGCTAAAGGCTCTAGCATTCGAATAGTATATAACATTACGAAAGGAAATATTATTTTCAGCGTAAATTCAAAAGTGGCCATTTTGATCCCAGCTTCTTCTTCTATATAAAAATGCGCGCAAGCCGCAGTCAAGTTTAATTGGGACTCAATCTTAACCTCTACACTAGTCAAATTTCGTGTACTTTACAGATCACAGAATAGGACGAATTACAGAACATCCGGAAAAAACTGCGAAAAGAACTGTTTTTTTAATACATCACAATCAATATTATTGTAACAATGAAACATAGTTTAGGTATTTATTTAATTGGAAATCAAAATTCCAATAGAAACCCAGTGACCATAATAAATATAATAATTATAATTAAAAAAAATAAAATAATTATAGTAATAGTCATAATATTAACTATATATATATATATATATATATATATATATATATATATATATATATATATATATATATATATATATATATATATATATATATATATATATATATATATATATATATATATATATATATATATATATATATATATATATATATATATATATATATATATATATATATATATATATATATATATATATATATATATATATATATATATATATATATATATATATATATATATATATATTAACTGATGCACTGAATTTATATTTGAGTATTGATTTCCGTTTAAAAAAATATGTGAATCATTTAAAATTGGACATGTGTTAAATAATGAATATTCGATTTCAAAATATTGTCGAAAATTGAACATTTGAAAAAAATTTTTATTGACTGAACATGTCTAATGAGCAAGTTTTTTAATTAGGCACGCAATTTTTTTGGCGACATGGGAAAATAATGAGTAAAAAGTTAGTAGGTTTGAGCTATGAAATTGTACAGTTTTGTACCGGAATGTTGTTTTAAGATTTTTATTTTACTTTGCTTAGTTGTCATTGTGCTGCTACATACTTTGAATATGTGATTTTTTGGCATAATTCGCGAACCCAAGTTAAATATTATAACGTGGTAGATTCTCGACTATTGTCATTACTCTCAAGTATGGAAGGCTTTACAACAGCGCTTTCATGCTGAGAAACGGCACTATTTTTTGGTGATGAGCACTGAACATCATTCGGCACTAATCCTTCTTTAATACGCTTCTTTTGTTTCATCCGACGGTTTTGAAACCAGATTTTGACCTGAAATAGTATAAAATAGCATTAATATTTATTATTATCAGTATTATTATTATTTTTAACGATTTATTAATTTTTAGTTTGACGTAAAGCCGCCATGACTATGTTCAGTTTTTGCAATGACTGAGCGGAAATATATATTGGAGAAGCCAAGTGAAAGAAAAACTAACAGACAAGATGAATTTTTGGAAAAAGATACGCTCAGAGACAGGACTCGAACCTGCGTTCTTATGCATTCCGTGCATACGCGCTACCATTTCGCCACTCTGATCTTGTTTTAGCCACTGCAAAACTCGAAACAGACACAGTAGCAACGTACATCGAACATGGTCTACATCCTGGCCGTCTCACCCGACCGATATCTCACATCCAAACATCTTCTCTGTTCATCAAACACTAGTCCTCTCGCTCTATACCTATTTCTCCGATCAAGCATTGAGTAGGAGAGTGTATTTATAATCGCTTGTCACCTTCTTAATGGTGCCAGTCGCTGGCTGGACATCGTCAGCGACAGACCCCTATGAAGGTTGTATTGATTGTCTGCCCTTTCCTACCAGAAGCAGATTGTTACGGAAAATCAAACCGCAATTGTTTTTAACGATTTATTAATTTTTAGTTTGACGTAAAGCCGCCATGACTATGTTCAGTTTTTGCAATGACTGAGCGGAAATATATATTGGAGAAGCCAAGTGAAAGAAAAACTAACAGACAAGATGAATTTTTGGAAAAAGATACGCTCAGAGACAGGACTCGAACCTGCGTTCTTATGCATTCCGTGCATACGCGCTACCATTTCGCCACTCTGATCTTGTTTTAGCCACTGCAAAACTCGAAACAGACACAGTAGCAACGTACATCGAACATGGTCTACATGGATGTGAGATATCGGTCGGGTGAGACGGCCAGGATGTAGACCATGTTCGATGTACGTTGCTACTGTGTCTGTTTCGAGTTTTGCAGTGGCTAAAACAAGATCAGAGTGGCGAAATGGTAGCGCGTATGCACGGAATGCATAAGAACGCAGGTTCGAGTCCTGTCTCTGAGCGTATCTTTTTCCAAAAATTCATCTTGTCTGTTAGTTTTTCTTTCACTTGGCTTCTCCAATATATATTTCCGCTCAGTCATTGCAAAAACTGATTATTATTATTATTATTATTATCATTATTATTATTATTATTATTATTATTATTATTATTATTATTATTATTATTATTATTATTATTATTATTATTATTATTATTATTATTATTATTATTATTATTATTATTATTATTATTATTATTATTATTATTATTATTATTATTATTATTATTATTAATATTATTATACCGTTGAAGTAAAAGTAAAGTCTTGGCATTACATTCCTTTTGTGGTATTTGCCCTTCTATTTCAAAATACTTCACGGCTGATTCATAGCGTACTGAACCACATGGCTACAATCCTTTTGACACTAGTAATCCTTCCTGGTCGGGGCTCGAACATATGAGAAATGTCTTGTAAGACCAGCGTCCTATGCATTGAACCGCCAACCCGGGCGAAAAAGAGGAAAATCTACTTGCAGACCCAATCCCTTGCCATTCCAGTGTATAAAGGAAAAAAGTGATAGCTGACCCTGGTAGTTACCGTCCAATACACCTAAACAGTTATTTAGGGGAAGTTCTCTTGTCCCGGGTTGGCGGTTCAATGAATAGGGCGCTGGTCTTACGAACCAGTTGTCGTATGTTCGAGCCCCGACCTTGAAGGATTCGTAGTGTCATTAGGATCATTAGCACCAACCATGCAATGGTTCTGTACACTCTGAATCGACTGCGAAGTCTGTTGAAACAGAAGGTCAAAAAACACTACAGGAAAGTACTACCAAGGCTTTGCTCTCAAGCGCATGACGATTAAACAGATTAGTACAAATCTTTCAGTCCAGAGCACTCATCCAGAAACACTAATATGCATTTCGAAAAGAAAACAGTCAGGAGAGTAATGTCAGAGATACAACTGGATAACGTGAATACTAACAAAACTGACATGCTTTATCCACACATCCGAATATCGAAAATCGCAATTACTAGTTGAATGATTATGCGAATTAAGGAGTGTATCGAAAATAAGTTATCCACATACATTTGTGTTGTACGCATGTATTTGTGATGGTTTTTTATGCTCAGATCATAGCATGCTGTGCGTTTGGCTGTCAGCTTTCGTTTGTTTATTTGTTTGTGCGGTTGAAATTCTGCGTTTTCAGAATGTCGCGTGCTGAAAACGAGGTGAAAATTAAGGTTCTGGACATATGGCAAAGTGAGAAGGGTATTACTATGCGAAAATTGGCTAAGCGGTTTGGAATTCATCATGCCAGTGTTAAAACCATCATTAATAAGTTTGGGGAACACTATTCTTTGGATGAGCTACCAGGAGGAGACAGAAAACCCGGTTCTTCCAACCCGAAACTGGACCAGAAAGTCTAAAAAATGCGATGCAACACTTGTCCGGAACTTGATGAAGAGCGTTCGATTAAAAGTTCGAAAATTCGTGAAGGAATAACTTAAATTTTTCATCCGATTTTCATTATGTTCAAGTTTAACCTCGTACAATGAAAGATTAATTTTTAGTTTGAATATAATATCGTTTTAATCGTAATTTGAACGAAAAGTTTCAATACTTCACTTGCATAATTGTAACGGTACAATTATAAAGCGGAACACACGAAAGCAAAACAGGCAAACATAGTAGAGAAGGACGTAGTCCTACGTCAAAATTTACGATTAAATAAAAAATGCAATGTTCAAATTCATTAATAAATCCAAAAATCCACAACAAATCGTTTCTATCCATCTGGAATTTCAATAACTTACTTGTCAAACCTTTCACGAAAATACAAATTGTATAGCAAGCTGAAAGAATATCCACAATTCGAAAGCCGTCTTCGTCTTCGATTTTAAGAATTTAAAAAATATAAATTATTGATATCCACTCGCCAAGCGTGAACAAGAAAAAAAGGATGATTTCTTAAGATGTATAGGATTAGATTAAACAAAAACAAAAATTTGAGAAAATTGATTAAATCTTCATTGGAATCAATAAAACGATCAATATAATTTAACTAGCTGAATTGCCCGGCGTTGTTCGTAAATATTTCGTGAAGGCAAGGCCGCAAAAGGATTCTAGAAATTGCCTTGCTCATCGAATTACTCTGAATGTAGAGAAACACGGCAACCCGATTGAACAGTACCCCTCACATGTTCAGATTGAACTATTCTTTTTTAGTGAACTAGTTGTTTACAATTATAAAAATTGGTGCTTGTCGAAAAATGTCGATTTTCACAATATTCGAATCATTTTACCTCGGATTCCCTCTGCTAGTAAACTTTTACAAAACACACCCACTCTTCCTAAATATTTTTATAGTAACCTATGAGCAGCAATAATAACTGTGTGGAAATCTATTGAGTTGTTTCAGAGATATGTTCGATCATAAAAACGATTTGAACTTAGCACTCCCTTTGGAATGAGACCCTTAATTTACCCCCCGCCTCTTCTTTTCCCCTTAAAATGCTCATAAGATCATCTGAAGTGCAAATAATATCTGTACTTAGTGTTACGGACCCACCCATAGTAAAGTATTATGAAAATAATTAACAAAACTAAACTGCTCTTCAAGCGAGATGCAGGCCGAGAAAAGCCGCTCTTCAAGCGGGTCTAGAGTCAAATTTTTACATTTAGATTTTAAGATTTTAATCACTCCGTCCAGATAATGGGGAAAATTATTGTTCCTGCTGGGCTTATGATCAGTATTGGTAAGTATAAGAGAAATCAATGTAGTGTTGAATAAAATACATACTTTCGATTTGTCATAAGATGCTTATTTCCAAGGTACAATCGTAATTGTTGAATTGATTTTAAATGACTCGATTGCCGTATCTATTATTATATAATCAAAGTATTAACTTAAAGATCGCGTTTACTTTTATATTTTGATTGTTTACAATCGATTTTTGAAACCAGATTTAATATATTTTCATTGTAAGTGTTGGATTTGTTAACGGATGAATTGTAAAAATAACTAATTTTCAGTTGGTTTCACATAAGGTTGTCATAACTAAGTTCAGTGTTGCAATGATTGGATGGAAAACAGATATGAAAACTAACAGAAAAGAGTTTTCATTTATTTGACCTTTTTAAACTACTCTTCCGCTTTGACATTGTATAAATCTATCCAGTCATATCAGGGAAAAGTTCGTGCACAAAAATATTACATACACACAGGCGTCTCGACGAACTGATTAAAAGAATATATCTCGGCTAATTTTTCAAAATGGCGTATAAGCAAGTGACAGTTTCTCTTTGTTTACTTTCTCTTCTATTAATTACCAAGCGGTTTCCACGTTCATCACTCAACTCTTTGCATGAAATGATACCCGAAATTTTCGACTTTCAAACAGAATAGTGATATCAAAGAAAATCTTTTTAATCACATCACAATAATCGAAAGAGAGAGTGATTAAAGAGAAACTGTCACTTGCTTATACACCCTAATGAAAAATTAACCGAGATATGACACTTGGCCCTTCGGGAAAAAGCTGGTTGAATCACCACAATTACACACGTATATTTTTTCGACAAGTATCCAAACAAATTATTACGTAATACTATGAACCAATAAGTCATTTTGATTTGCAGAATGTTAATATTTACCTGAGTTTCATTCAGATGCAACGAATTCGCTATTTCTATCCTCCTAGCTCTCGTTAAGTATTTGTTGAAATGGAACTCTTTCTCTAGTTCGGTGAGTTGTTTATTGGTGAAATTAGTGCGCCCCGTGCTTGTACTGTTCATCAAAAAATTTGTGTGATGCGTAGCAGTGTTGGTGCCTAAAAACAAGGACTTGATATATTCGTTTGAATTTTTAGTACTAAAATAAAAATGTATGAAATATTTTTGAGGAATCTTCTTAAAAATCATGATTTGCGGGGATCACTGTATCTTAGCGCAGACTAATCAGAAGTGAACAAATCAAAGCAGCATAGTTAAAGCAGAAGTTTTTCTAGAGATTTTTAAATTTTTTTTTCAATTTTTGGTGGTTGTTCAAATTCGACAGAACGATTTTTCACGAAAAAATCGGCCATTTTGTAGCTGGTAAACCTCCCCTAGAACCAAACAACGGAAAGGAAAACGTTGGGGTCTGATTGTTTTTATGTAGAAAGTGTGTGCAAAATTTGAAAAAAATTGGTGCGGTAGTTTTTAAATGACGATGGACCCACACGATGGACTTTCAAAACTAGCTTTCGAGAAAAACGCGTTTAACGTTTATTGTCTACAAAATCGAAGGAAACAATTTATTATTCAGGGGAGCACGTAGGCTTTAACATTCTCAAAAAGCCATATTTTTACTTTTGTATTTTGTTATAATGAAACATTTCGAGAATGTTTTATCAAGTTTCTAAGTCAATCGAAGTAGAAATCGAATATATTATTCGTAGTAAAAAAATAATTAAAATTCTCGGTCAATCGAATCATCATTTTTGCAATTAACTCGAGATTCAAATATAAAATTTATAGAAATAGCACAAAAAATTATTTTTTTCGCGCTGCTACACGGTAGGAATTAATTGTCAATCCAAGATTCTAATGATTAAACATTGGGTAAGCCAAATAGAAGTCAATATAGACACAACAAAATCACTCATACAATTGGTCAATCGAAGAATTAAAAATTCAACTAAAATTTGAACCACATCGGTCGTTTACAGTCAGATCAAATACCAAGTTCTTTTCTACTAGGAAGTCTTCTGAGTTGTGGAATTTATAGAGAGAAAGGTATTTTAAATGTCCTTACAAAAGAGACTGAGATGGGACACTGGCCGTTCGCAATCTGAATATGTACGGAGTATTATTTAATCGGATAGCCGTCTAAGTTGTGTTTCACTACTTTCAGAGTATTTCAACGGACAGGACAATTTCTGGAATCGTTTTGCGGCCTTGCCTTCACGAAATATTTCCGAACAAGGCCGGGTAATTCAGCTAGTATGCGATATATGAGTTCGGTAACCAAAACTGCATTGAATCTTCTTCGACCGGATATGAAGAAGGAATCGCTATACCAACTATTTCAACAATGTTTCATAGACCAGAATTTAGTTAGGGAATCTAAAAATCCAGAAAATTTCGCTTAAACATAGACATGAATTTTTCATTTTTCATCAATTCAATCTATTTGTCTTGTAGTTGTGAACAGAGATGTCTATCTTCTCTGTATGACGAAGATTTACTATTAAGTACTTCTTTCTGTTAATTTAAAAATTAAATCACAGAAGTGTTCGCTCACCAGCACGCGCCAGTGATCACTTAGGTGTATTTAGGCAAGAGCGCGAAAGAGCGATTTATTTGAAGAGAATGTGGTTCTCTCGCACCAGCTTATTTAACCACAAACACACTCTAGTGAAATGCCATCACTGGTTGTGAATCTGGCTGTTTTCGAAATTGCAAACGGATTCAAACTGAGATATCAAATTTCGAAATATCGTCAAATCTCGATATTAAGACTTTGGAAGGAATTTTTAAAAGAATGCATTTTTCTTCAAATCAACATCTTCAGCTCATCGTTGGACGAGAGGTTAAAGCCGGGTATAAATAAATGATATACAATACAATACGTTGGACGAGATACGGAGAATATGTGAATTTAATATTTAAACTTAATGAGCTTATTGAAATAAGAATATCAATTTGTTGTCAGTCGGTGTTGAACAGTCGTTCGCACCGTACGCGTATAGCTCTTGGCTCATGGAAAATTTTTCTGGCTACCTAGAGTTTCATTGATTCAAGGCTTCAGTCTTTTTCAAGCCTTTTTAAAGACTAACAATTAGCCGGCCTTTCTCAAGGCTGTACAAAGAGTGATAATTGAGTGACCAAGGATACAAAGAGTGATATTAGAGTGACTAAGAAATTAATCAGGCTTTTTTAAGGCTAGCTATTCAGTCTTTATTAAGACTACCACAAAATCAGTCTTTATCAAGACTTTTCCAAACTAGGAGTCTAATCGAAAACTAATTTAACCTAGTTAATTTAATTTCAAATTTCATTCATTTCAAAAATGCCTCCGTCCAACCGGAAAGGCAACAAGCCTAAGGCTAAAAATAATTCAATACGAAATAAATCACAATCCGTTATTCAACATTTTCCTAATAACATTCACGATCTTATAGAATCTGAATGTAAAAATAAAAGACAACGGACGGATTTCCCTTCCGTTGATCCTATGCCGTCTAACAATATTTACGAGATTCTTCCTGAATCCGATTGTAGCGACATAGAAGAAAATTCTTCAAAAATTCCCAAAACGGACGCTTGTCGTTCTGGGAAGAAACATCAATCTATGCCACCAGTGACGGTGATAATTTCCGATTTCAAAGCATTCCGTACTGAGCTTTCTACTTTTCTCCCGGAAGTAAAAGTCTCAATTCAAATCGGACAAAGAGGAAAATGTCGAGTCTTGGTTGATGGATTGGAAGATTACGAACGTCCTGTCAGGGAAAAAATTTTAAACGTTCGTTCGCTTAGACAACAAGTCAAATCAACGACCTTCAATTTACAGAACATACCTGAAAATCAAAAAACCGTTACAAATGCCACGCCTAATTCTTCTAAGACCCTTATTTCCTCGAATTTAAAACAAAAAACAGGTACGCCTTCCAATTCGTCTTCTAACGAAAACAATTTATTGACAGGTAGATCGACCTCGTCATCATCATCTTCTAATGTCACTTATGCTAGTATAACAAGTAGAAATCTACCACCTAATTCTTCTAATGTAAATAATCAAAACACAGGAACGCCTTGCAGTTCATCTTCTAACGAAAACAATTTATTAATAGGTAGATCGGCCAGATCATCTTCTTCTAGTGGCAGTTCTAATGACAGTCTACCTACAAATATTCCTTCAATGCCATTCGCTTCTTTAAATGAAGTTGATTTAAACGATATAACTGAAAATAAAATGATCTACCTACAAGATCAACTTTTTCAAATGATCATCCGAATGAATTCGACTTCATCACTTTTTGAAGCATTTGTTTTTTGTTTCAGTTATAGAGGCTTTAACATTAATGTCATTCACCTCTTCGGGCCAGAAAAACTTTCTGACCCTATGTGCGGGGTTGGGAATCGAACCCAGGCGGACTGCGTGAAAGGCATCGACTTACCCAACACGCTATACCCGTCCCCTTTTGAAGCATTTCAAATCGGATGGAAATTTGCAAATGATATTATAATGAATTTAAAATTTAACAGTGATGTTAAATAATTATTTGAATATTTTAAATTGGAATGCTCGATCTTTGAAATCGAGTGAAGATGAATTTTATAATTTTCTCAAAGTTCACAAAATTCATATTGCCATTGTGACAGAAACTTTTCTTAAACCAAATGTCAAATTGAAAAGTAATCCACATTTTGTGGTTCATCGATTTGACAGGTTTACTGGAATGGGTGGTGGAGTTGCCATTTTTGTCCAACTTTGACTTAGACCATCTTCCAGTAACATTCAGACTCTCCAACGAAGCTATAATTAATCAAATTAGTTCTATATTCAACTTTCATAGAGCTAATTGGTTGGATTACAGATCTCACATTGAAAATCATGTGGATCATGAAACTATTTTAGAAAATTCTGCGGACATCGACACAGCAACTGATAATTTGAATCATTACATTATAGAAGCTAGAAATCTTTCAGTTCCCAAGGCTCAAACAAAATTAAATTCTCCTATCATCGATGACAATCTTCAACTGCTTATTCGGTTGAAGAATGTTCGTCGACGACAATATCAACGTTCTCGTGATCCTGCTATGAAAAACATAGTTAAGGATTTACAAAAAGAAATTAAACATAGATTTACTCTTTTGCGAAATGAAAATTTCGCTAAAGAAGTTGAACAAATTAAATCATATTCAAAACCTTTCTGGAAACTTTCTAAGGTTCTTAAGAAACCTCAGAAACCAATTCCTGCTCTCAAGGAAGGAAATCAAATACTTCTTACAAATGGCGAAAAAGCTCAAAAACTTGCTCGGCAGTTCGAGAGTGTACACAATTTTATTTTGAACGTTGTGAGTGAAGTCTCACTGAAATATGAGCATATTTCAACCCAAGTGTTATCACAAGATGACATTATTGAGACGAATTTTGATGAAAATAAATCAATTATTAGGAAACTCAAAAACATGAAGGCTCCTGAGTCCTGGTAATGATGGAATTTTCAATATTCTTATTAAAAATCTTCCCGATGTTGCCTTGAGACTCCTGGTTAGAATTTTCAACAAGTGTTTTTCACTAGCTTACTTCCCAAAAAGATGGAAAAAACGCTAAAGTTATTCCTATCCTCAAACCTGATAAAAACACAGCAGAAACATCGTTATCGACCAATTAGCTTACTTTCTTCTATCAGTAAACTTTTTGAAAAAATTATCTTGTAGAGAATGATGTCTCATATAAATGAGAATTCAATTTTTTACCAGAGCAGTTTGGATTTCGTCATGAACATTCAACTACTCATCAACTTGTCAGAGTAACGAACATGATAAAATCAAATAAATCTTCTGGGTTATCCACTGGAGTTGCTCTTCTAGACATAGAAAAAGCATTCGACAGTGTTTGGCACAAAGGTTAATAGCAAAAATGTTGTCAGAAATAGCTATTCTGTGACGACACAAGCCTGTTAGCCACAGGTAGAAATCTAAGAGTGATCTGCAGTCGCCTACAAAGAAGTTTAAATATTTTCAGTGATTATCTGTCAAAATGGAAAATTAAACCAAATGCAGCAAAAACGCAATTAATTATCTTTCCTCATAAGCCAAGAGCTTCTTTTCTTAAACCAAACAATAATCAAATTATCAAATTGAATGGCTTGGAATTGACATGGTCTGATCAAGCTAAATACTTAGGTTTAACGTATGACAAAAAACTCACTTTCAAGGATCACATTGAAGGAATCCAGGCAAAGTGAAATAAATATATTAAATGTTTATATCCTCTTATAAACAGAAATTCTATGCTCTGTCTAAAAACAAATTGTTAATTTATAAGCAAATTTTCAGACCAGCCATGCTTTATGCAGTACCGATTTGGTCAAGTTGTTGTTCCACCAGGAAGAAAACGCTTCAAAGGATTCGAATAAAATTCTGAAAATGATTTTGAAGCGTCCTCCCTGGTTTAGTACAAATGAGTTACACAGACTCACAAATATAGAACCATTAAATGTAATGTCACATAATATTATAAGCAAATTCCGACAAAAATCGATGCAATCTTCAATTGAATCGATTCGCTCTCTGTATTAGCTAGTAAGTTAGTATATAAGTTCCTTTTCCCCAATACACAATACAAGTAGGTGTAGAATTTTCCCTACACAAAAATCTCAGAATTGCGGAAGCAAATGATGTCCTCATGGTAATAACCAAATGATGTATATAATAGGGCTGAAAAGTCACCACTTGTGGCTGAACACCCAATTTAAATCTTAATAATTTAATTTTAACTCATATTCCAATAAAAAGTTATTTAAAAATAAATATCAATTTGTTGAGTACGCTAAGCCGTACTACACCTCAACAAGTTTGAAGTCTACTGTTTGATTTTGATATTTCCGCATGTCTATATAAACTTGTCATGATTACATTTACTCAGAGCCTTTCTCAGAAAGATTTTTTAAGACAGTGAAACCTATCATTTGCGACTCATTGTCCACCTGTTGACAACCTGTTGTTTAATGCTCACTAAAAATGGGCTAGTGCCCACTAGTGGGCTGTAAGGACTACTTCGGGGATCACTGGTGTTGAGGCTGAGGTGAACAACCAGCACAAAACAAACAGGGACGAAGAAATGGTAATGAACGATCAACAGACGCCAAAATGCGCATTTAATGAAACCTCCAGCCTCTCAAAAGCATTTAGAGATTTAACAAAAACGGCAGCATTCTGCAATCCGGAAAAAGGCAGAACGATTCGCAATATTTTTGAGCAAAAGTAAATTCGGAACCCTTTAAAAAAATGTCAAACGATCTTCTAAAATCTGTTAAGGTTAATATATTAAGCATTCATTCACCTTAGGAAGAACGCCGATTAGTGGCCTCCCGTTTTAATGATCACTTACAACTTGGAACAGGAAACCAATAGATCAATTCTGAATTGAAATAATTCATGACCCTACGGACTTGATAGAAGCATGTGAGGATGTCAAACGCTTTCTAAAAAAGTTCACTGTGCATGAAGACTAATTTCACTTTAAACTGACAGGGTCTAACCATACTTGATATGAAACAAGGTTAATATAATACTTACCAATATTTGGTTCAGATAATCCTCTAAGTGGATCAATAACATGATGATTGATATGGAATTCCGGAACTGTTTGTGAGACTGACTTTTGTACTAAAATAGAGAAAAAATACGCTGAATGAATGAAATCAAATGAGTAGCGTTGATTAATAGCAACGATGGGTTATAGAATGATTTTTCAATATATGTTAGGTATTAAATTATACTCATGCATTCTTACTAGACAGCTGTTATTGTTTTTTATTTTTTTCATAAATATTAAAAAATAGCTATAGCATTCGCTCCAACTTTGGATAACATTTCGATTCAGTTCAACGAACAGGAACTATATACGCAATTGGTTGTTTTGATCTGATGATTAATTTTCGAATGATACAAACTTTTATTTCAAGATTTACAGTTTATTGACAATATGTGTCACAATTGACAGTACTCTTCAGCATGACATTTTTGCTCGATTTTTTTAGCACAGTTACTTTTTGGCAAAAATAACAGCAAACACGGCTTTGTCGTGTTAAGCCTTATACACTGAAGTCTTTTTTATGCGAATTTACGCACCGCATAAAAAACCGCATAACTCTGAAAATTCGCATAAAAAAAACCGCATAACTCTGAAACTTCGCATAAAAAAACCGCATAACTCTGAAACTTCGCATAAAAAAGACCGCAGAAGGGAAACCGCATAACTCTGAAAATTCGCATAAAAAAACCGCATAACTCTGAAACTTCGCATAAAAAAAACCGCATAACTCTGAAAATTCGCATAGAAAAAGTCGCGTAAAAACCGCATAAAAAAGAGCGCATAAAAAAAGACCTCAGTTTATTTGAAATTCTGCACTATCTTTGAATTCAAAGCGATAACCCATATATTTTTATAACTAAAAATGTTTTTTTTCAACATTTGTCCGGATTATTTTAATAAAGCAATCCATGACCAGTGGATTAGGCATGTTTTTATACCTAGAAGTAAGTATAGCATGAAAGTAATTTCAAACGCAAAGACATGTCTATATAAACTTGTCATGATTACATTTACTCAGAGCCTTTCTCAGAAAGATTTTTTAAGACAGTGAAACCTACCATTGGCGACTCATTGTCCACCTGTTGACAACCTGTTGTTTAATGCTCACTAAAAATGGGCTAGTGCCCACTAGTGGGCTGTAAGGACTACTTCGGGGATCACTGGTGTTGAGGCTGAGGTGAACAACCAGCACAAAAAAAAAACAGGGACGAAGAAATGGTAATGAACGATCAACAGATGCCAAAATGCGCATTTAATGAAACCTCCAGCCTCTCGAAAGCATTTAGAGATTTAACAAAAACGACAGCATTCTGCAATCCGGAAAAAAGGCAGAACGATTCGCAATATTTTTGAGCAAAAGTAAATTCGGAACCCTTTAAAAAAATGTCAAACGATCTTCTAAAATCTGTTAAGGTTAATATATTAAGCATTCATTCACCTTAGGAAGAACGCCGATTAGTGGCCTCCCGTTTAAATGATCACTTACAACTTGGAACAGGAAACCAATAGATCAATTCTGAATTGAAATAATTCATGACCCTACGGACTACGGACTTGATAGAAGCATGTGAGGATGTCAAACGCTTTCTAAAAAAGTTCACTGTGCATGAAGACTAATTTCACTTTAAACTGACAGGGTCTAACCATACTTGATATGAAACAAGGTTAATATAATACTTACCAATATTTGGTTCAGATAATCCTCTAAGTGGATCAATAACATGATGATTGATATGGAATTCAGAATTGTTTATTGTGACGATTACCATGGTAACTATAAGCACACTTTATCATTGCAAGCGTCATAAACATGTTTGATATTAGTGAATACAAAGATATTTGAAATAAACATAACTCTCTTGCAAACGATACAATACCGAATCATTACATCAGCGTCATAAACTTCTTGATGATCTCAACCAATGTGTTTATAAGTGGCAGTGACGATTGTGAGCTCGACGCAATATTGACAAAAATAAACCCTCACTGATTTATATCGACTTATTTCTACTTCTATGTAAACTCTCTTTTGTTCAATTGGGTTGTTTATTTTTTTATCTCGATTATGGAGGTTTTAACCTTAAGGTCATTCGTCTCTTCGGGCCAGAAAAACTTTCTGACCCCTATGAAATCGAACCCAGGCGGGCTGCGTCAAAAGCATCGGCTTTCCCATTACGCAATACCCGCCCCTACAAAAAATTCGGTTGAGATCACATGCAGAATAGTTAGTTAGTTTTCTTTATGAAAGAGACTTTCAGCCGGTGGCTGGTTCGTCTCTGTCTTGCAGAATAGTTTAATTGGCAAATCCACTTCTCTGGATAGAAAAAAACTACGGTTCAGAGACCTGCCACTGCGATAATTTTATCGCGTAATTACATTTCTGAGAGGCATTCTGTCAGTTATTTTCGAATAAGTTTTTCTATAGGGATATGCCACAACATATGGAGGTTAAAATCGGGGTAAAATAAACTCAGTAATGACACTTCCAGGTGAAAAAGTTCTATCTGTTAAAAACGTGACCATCATTCTCGATCACGAACTTTTTGCGCAAGTTTTTACTATGCTTATTGTCTCAAGAAACATCACATTGCACTAGTACGCAGGTTTCTTGATTACGAAGTTACAATTTGGGCTCATGTTCACATCGGCCTCGTGTGAATCGGGGGGTTGAATGGAGTTATATTTCGACAAATAGTTACAAGGAGGGGGGACTTAGTAGAACGTTACGTCACGGAAGTACATATTTTGTTTCTATTTCTTCGCGTTTCGCCTTCGGCTCGTCAGTGCTTAAACTGCAAAGACAAATATGCTTTCATGCAACTTTCTTTTTCTCTTCTAATTCCGTAGTAACTAACTGGAGGTGAAGTTCCTTTCACCGGATGCAAGAAGGTTTTTGAGTTACAATGATAAGTGTAAGAATTCATCATACATTTTTAGTTTGAAAGATTCAGAAGATGAATCAGAGTTTGTTGAACTTATATATCTTCTTATATTATGTTCATTTTATTTATGTTTAGGAAAATATTTAAATACGAATATATACATATATATATATATATATATATATATATATATATATATATATATATATATATATATATATATATATATATATATATATATATATATATATATATATATATATATCTCATATACATCAGATATACATTCGCTCATAGAATCTCAGGATACTATCGGATACGAAGTTCCTACAAATACGTATTTTTTACAAAATCTAGCACTTTGTTGAACAAATCATTTCTCTAGAATTCATTTGAAAACAGTTAGAACGAAAAAACTGTTTTTTTTAACCTTTTAGTAATTACCGAATAATGAGTTAGATTTTTTCAGCAAAGTTACCAGAAATTGCAATGACTACAATATTGTCAAAGACGAAATCTCTCTATCTGTTTCTAGTAAAAAGTTAATTTTTCTATTTGTCTTTACACGCGTGATGGAACATGGTCGTTCATTCACAAAAGATCGCGTCAATAACCCCTACAACTTTGCAGAAGACACCAACAAGGAAAAGTTTATGGTAAGACCGCCAAATAATTAAGCATGAAATTGCAGTTTTGGACTCCTGTGGATTGAACAGAAATCAGTTGAAATCGTTTATTGAACCAAATACTTGAGAGTAGTAGATCATGCTTCACGTGCAACCTAACCTGACTTAGAGCATGGGATAATCAACAACGTAACATAGATGGTCACGCCCAGAAGAAGGGAAGAAATTTTAGCTCTACAATTGTTGCTACTAGTGCCCAAGAAATTTTCTACATTACCACAAGTGTCACAGCAAAGAGGTGGTGCTAGAAAATGTTCAGGATTTATCTTGGTAGATAATCGATACGATGTTCGTAGATTGATTCAAAATTGAATTGGTCTGCTCACATTGACTTCAGGATTAAAAGAGCTTGCATGGCTTTCGGCCAATGCAGACGAGCTTTTGGAAAATCATGGGGACTCAAACTCAGCAACATTCATTGGATCTACACAACTATTGTTAGACCAATTTTAGCATATGGATGTCTTGTATGGTGGCAGAAAGGAGAAGTCGCGACAGTTCAGTCAAAGCTAAATCATCTCCAAAGGATGGTCCTAATGGCGATGACAGGAGCATTCACGACAACTCCTACTGCTGCTCTAGAGGCGCTACTGTGCATTAAACCTCTACATGTGTTCCTAAAACAAGAAGCATTATCTTGTGCATATCGTCTTAAGGTTACAGGGCTTTGGAATAGTAACCCTTTAGATTATGCTACTAGCCACATTCGCTTGTGGTCTCAAATGGTTACGTGGGATGAGTATTTACTCGTTCCTAGTGACCTAACTCTCACATGCAGTTTTCCTTTCAAAACATTCAATGTGAGCTATCCTCTTCGTGAGGAATGGTTGTCTGGTTGTCTGGAACGACAACTTGATGAACGCATAGTTTGTTATACGGACGGTTCTCTGTTGAATGGTCGTGCTGGTGCTGATGTCTACTGTCGTGAAATGAGGAGCAGTCTCTTTCACTTGGTAGATACTGTACTGTGTTCCAAGCAGAAATCTACGCGATTCTGTGTGGAGTACAATCGGCACTTCAGCAGAGGATCTGTGGTAAACGAATTTATTTTTGTTCCGACAGTCAGGTAGCCTTAAAAGCACTCGGTTCGAATGACTCACGGTCGAATCTAGTGATCGCATGTCGAACTCAAATTGAAGACCTCAGTATTTCAAATGCTGTTTACTTCTTATGGGTACCCGGCCATTCTGGTTTACGAATGGGCTGATGAGTTGGCTAGAGCTGGTGCAACGAATGATTTCGTTGGTCCTGAACCAGCTTTACCAATTTCAACTAGTTGGATGAAGCACGAGATTCGTTCTTGGGTTGCATCCAAACATGCCAGCTACTGACGCAGCTTGCAAACTTGCGCTCAGACAAAAGCATTTCTACCAGATTTAAATCTGAAAATGTCAAAGTGTCTACTGCATTTCTCCAAGCATCATTGCAGTATTCTGGTCAGAGCTCTGACTGAACATTTCAAACTCAATTATCACATGGCTTCTATTCAACGTGCTGAGTATTATTCGAGTGATTTGTGTGAATGCGATTATGGTACTTCATATCATCTGATATGTAAGTGTCCCGCATTGACGCAACTACGTATCCGGGTTTTTGGTTCTCCATACATGGTTGAGTTTGTGTATGCGGAGCTAAAATTACAGGATATTCTCTCGTTTCTCACCCAATGTGGTGTGGAGCTATAGTCAGAAGGGTTCATCGTTCTTCCTGGAGTGAATGAATCCCTTAAATAGGGTTTAGCAGATTGTTTGGCATCCTTTGGGGGGTACCGAATTTACTTCTGCTCGTACATACTGCGAATCGTTCTGCATTCTTCCGGGAGTGCAGAATCAGAAGGGTTCATCGTTCTTCCTGGAGTGAATGAATCCCTTAAATAGGGTTTAGCAGATTGTTTGTCATCCTTTGGGGGGTACCGAATTTACTTCTGCTCGTACATACTGCGAATCGTTCTACATTCTTCCGGGAGTGCAGAATGGTGTCGCTTTTGTAAGATCTCTAAATCCTCTCGGGGGTTGGAGGTTTTATTAACAGCAGACTGTTCGGGACCTCGTAGAGGTTCAGAATTTACTTCTGCTTCCACTAAATGTGATCCCCAGCAGATTGTTCAGCATCCCTCAGGGGTGTAGAATTTACTTCTGCTTTTATGTGTTTTTGTGTCGTCAATTTTTCCCATCCTCCTAGTCCAACCCTTACCATTTCCTTTCAAACCTTCCCTCTTATATATCGGGAAAATGATGCTAAAAACAAATTGATGGCAAGGCACAAATCTCCAAATATCAAGGGGAACGTGCCATTTGAGCCAATTTGTTCTGATTCCTGATTCCTGCTACTAGTGTCCAAGAAATTTTCTACATTACCACAAGTGTCACAGCAAAGAGGTGGTGCTAGAAAATGTTCAGGATTTATCTTGGTAGATAATCGATAGGATGTTCGTAGCCTGAGTGCTCAGTTGTAACTAATCTTTAAATGAATAAATAACCAACCGAGTCCCTATGATATATGATAAAAAAAATTATAGTCATATTTCATTTTATTTAGCGCAAAAAATATCTTTATGGTGCAAACGGAGAGAGTAGAAAAATGATTAAAAGTTGTAGAAGCGTGGCCTGATACTGATAACTGAAAGTAGAAAAAGAAATCCTGGTCTTGTCCGAAGAAAAAAAAAGTACAGGGTCCGGCACTCGAAGTGTAACCAATTAAAAAGGCCATAAATTCAGTTTGGAAAATTACTTTTACTTAATTCAAATTACAAAATGTGTAAAAATAATACAAAATTCAGAATCAATTCACTTTTGCTCGATATGACCACCTTTTGTCTTGACTTGATGACTTGAGAGAGCGAAGGAGTTGCTTCGTTTGGCCGAAAGCGGTCAATTTCCGAACATTGTATTTTCTGACGAGAAAATTTTTCCAATTGAGCAATTCGTAAACTCTCAAAACGATAGGGTTTACTTGACCGACCGTTCATACGAGAATTTGAGTCATCGATTGGCCACCAGGAGGCAGCACCCGCAACAGATAATGGTTTGGGCCGCTGTAACCGCAGATGGGCGCTCTTCAATCGTTTTCATCGAGCCTGGTGTCAAGGTAAATGCGACATATTATCGGGAAAGTATTCTGGAGGTTGCTTTGAAGCCGTGGGCAGACAAACATTTCGGTGGCAGACCATGGACGTTTCAGCAGGACTCGGCACCGTTTCACAAAGCTCGAGTGAACCAAGAATGGCTGAAAAACAACGTTCCGAACTTCATCACGTCCACACAATGGCTCTCGAATTCACCAGATGCGAATCCAATGGATTATTCTCTTTGGGCCATTTTGGAGAGCAAAGTCCGAACTAAAAGATACACCAGTCTCGAGGCGCTGAAAAAAGTTATTGTCCGCGAGTGGGCCAAAATACCTGCAAGTCACATTCGGCCAAACGAAGCAACTCCTTCGCTCTCTCAAGTCATCAAGTCAAGGCAAAAGGTGGTCATATCGAGCAAAAGTGAATTGATTCTGAATTTTGTATTATTTTTACACATTTTGTACTTTGAATTAAGTAAAAGTAATTTTCCAAACTGAATTTATGGCCTTTTTAATTGGTTACACTTCGAGTGCCGGACCCTGTACTATCAATCACCTATTGAGCCCCAGCCCCGTCAAATGAAGGTACTTTATAAGGTAGTACAATAACTGCTATTGTATTTTAATAAAATCCGACTACGGAATCCGGAGATTTTGGTCGACTAGAAATATCAGTTTGATATTCTATACAAAAAGGAGACTGACGACTAACCAAAATGCAATTGATCGCTTTGTTTTTCGATACTGAAATTATTTTCATTCAATTTATCTGTGGTTCAGCTGACCTGAGCTGAGCTGAAGTAGATCGCCCGTAGTGGCACTTCGTGATTGACCGAATGAGTGGAAATGTACAATGAACCAAGAAATGAAGCTTGGGAGAAGCAAATCATTTTCACTGTACATACCCGGTAACTCCTAACTTTTTGTTAAATGATCAATAACGACGCTGGCTACGACCAAAGGCTGTGCTACTGAGGGAAAGGAAGGAATGTTAGTCCGATACTCGTCGTTTCTAGAGACCGCGGGTACCACTGTATCACCACGAGCTACGGGATAGGAGATTTGTTAGTAGGGAGGGAAAGAGATCCGGATATGTTTTGGTAAACAATATGATCTCAACAAAACCTGATTTTCAATACTCAGGAGAAATATAATAAGTAAGAAAAATATAAAATATCTCCAAGGAACGATCTCACCAGTATCCCTTTTCTCCTGCTCACTCTGCTGTCAGCAACGCGAGATGAAACACGGCCACTGAATGAATAAAATAAAAACACTCGCGAAGTGGTCCGCTGTAACCCTTGACCTTCAGTCTGAATGGCGATCGACTTGTAAACTTTCACACATTCCATAGAAATCCGACAACACCGACAAAGCATGCAGATGGCGCTTCGATCGGTTAACATCGTCGCATTTTGGAGCGGTAAATTCTCTGTTTCCGCCGCTTAAGCATCTTTAGTTTTGCGAAACAAAATTATTCAATTAATAGCACTTTCACTACTAAACACACACTTACCACACCTGAACTATCACTCAAAATAACTTATCCAACCAAATTTTTAACTATACGTATCAAACAACACATCGGAATTATACTTATTTGCAAGCAGCACCAGGACACCGCATCGCAGTCCCAGTGATGCCAACTCAATTCCTTTTATTCATTTTTTTTGTGGTTCAATATATAAATTTCAGTTCAAAAGTTCAAATGCATATTCTACAATGGATCATATATATAGTCCGATTCACTCTCCGTCGTCTTCCAAGGAGATATCCTTTAAACCTACCGAGTTACCAAGACCACGAAATTTCAACAACTGTTTCAATAGTTTCGACTATTCGACGCTTAAATTTATCGAAATTTAGCGTTACGTAATTTGTGCATAACGCCTGTGTATAAAAATTACCTATCCAAAGTAATGGTCTGTTTGGATCGACAATTTTGGGTTTTATCATGGACAAAACTAATCATCATCATTTATCATGGACAAACTGAAAAAGATCCGTTTCATCGTTGTTAAACCACCTTTGCTCATGCTTACTCAAAAATTAAATTATAGAAAAAATAGTTTCTCATATTGAAGACTTATAGAAACTAGATAACATCAAATTATTTGATGATATAGATTGTTGTTCATTGATCAATCGGATTAATAAAATTCTCTGACTTACTCGGTGAACGGGGTTTCATTGTTCTGGAACATAAGATATAAACATAGTCGTAAATAGCAATCAATTCAATTGAATTCAATGATACGAAGTACTTGTTGCAGCGGGATTCGAGGTTGCAGAGCCAGGTCCCAAAACGGTATGTTAACTATCAATAGATTATTAAACCCACCTTTCTGAGACCTATTCATTTCAATTACATCTTATGCAATTTTCCAATAGCGTTAGATGATTGAATTTATCAATCTAAAAGTTTAATTTCGATTGATTAGAAAGAACTATAGCCTAAATGTTTGAAGTCATTTTACTTTTGTAAAGTTTCTTGTGCAGAACCAGAACTATGGAAAAAAAACTCTAAAATCTTAAATCCAATCTAATCAGACGAAAAGTTAAAAGGTGATAAAAATCCTTATCAAAAAACAAATGTAAGCTTCGATGAGGCAAGAAATGTTCATCGTTTCGTGTATGGGTGCGTATCTACGATTGAAAACATAATAAACCCTAACAAATATTTGATCAATGTTCGATAACCAAAGTCTAAGTAAAAAATTTGAAACGAAAAAGCCATCGATCCACTTTCGTTTAGATTGACATGATGTCAAGATAACGTAAAATAGCTACTGAATTCAGTTTAGGGTACAACACATAGTCCTCTGCCGTTGAGTTTTATAAAAATCAACCTTTGATCAATTCATCACTCCACCCGTGATAGTGCATCAAAATATAAAAAAATATATATATCGTTTGATTATCAAAGCAAATAACTTTGTGCCCAGTGAGTTGTCACTGTGATCTATTTCATATTGTTTTGATATTAAAAACGGTATTAGTTTGACCTTGTTTGCCTAGAATGCAATTAATCTTTTGCTGACCTTAAACCATTTTTTATATACTTTGACTAAATAATAGCTACATCTCCAAGCGATCGATCTGAAGGTTGAAATCAGGGTAAAATAATCGACAAAAATATCGGTGTTAGTACTATCATAACCGAATTTTGATTACACAGGGTGACTGGAAATTGATGGTATTGTATTGTATATCATTTATTTATAGTCGGCTTTAACCTATCGTGAAAAATTAATGGTGGAGGAAAGTAGGTGATTATAGGCATCATTTGTAATCAAAAATTGTATAGGAAAATAGATCTGAATATCACTCTTAACTGTGCAAAAGTCATTTTATTCTGGCCCATCATGCTTCTTTTTCCTTGGATACTCTTAGTATAGTAATGCTAATGAAAAATGTTACAACAATGATAGTTATCAACGTTGACTGTCTTACCACTAACTCTTGTTTACCACCACCGCGTACCAGAAAATGCAGGTTTCGAGCAGCGAACGCACCGATATTTTCTGTTATGAGTTTGCTGACGGTACACGCTTAGAAAAAGTTACTCAGAGTTTGAGTACTAGTTACTCATTTTCAAATGATACCATTTGTAGCAACAGGTTGTATTTTTTGTTAGTGAGATCGCGTGTTTCGAGGGTGAGTCGCTTAACACGAACGGTGTTGTGTCTGCAAAAACCGGAATGATAAACTCCGTGTTGTGCTTTAGAATGGAAACGAATATGCTCAAATGTCATTTATGAGGAATAAGTGTATGATTGGTGCCTGAGCATAACTGACATGTATGTTAATTTGCGATTGACACACAACTCCAAGCGACCACCACTTGATATAGTATTGAGTTCAATTACTTAATATTTTAATACAATACACTCAGAAAAGGAGCAATTTTTTTGCAAATTTGGTATATGTGAAATAAAATTTCACTCAAAATTTGAGTGATAGTTACTCTATTTTTGGTACACGTACAAATTAAGTATTGCTCAGTAAATGAGTAGATTTTACCCAAATATCGTTTCCAGTGGAAGAACTCAAATTTGAGTAACTTTAGAGTTACTCTAAATTAGAGTTGTTCGACTTTTTCTGTAGATGAGTGAGATCTTTCTCATTTTTGAGTAACTATTTTTAAGCGTGTAATCCAACAGCTGTCAAGAGAGAATACGACTGGCGATTTCCAAAATAAATTCTTTGTGGTGCTTATATATTCACAAGGGTATACAACCGCCTTCTCAAGCAGGAAATATCTAATACAATTGTCACAATCCGGGAGCACAAAGAGCGCTACCAAAAATTGAAGATCGGATTTGCGCTGTTTCGAACAGGATCATGCCACTTTCACGAGGCTTGAATTAGACAAGGTTTGAATATTTAGCATGCTGCAAAATTTCGCTGAATTGATGTTTATGCGGTATTGCTTTTACAAATTTGGAATATTTCAATGTAAAGTGTGGAGCACGCTGAACAAAAATTGATTTTATCCTAAACGATAAGATTACTTTTTGCCTTTCTCATATAGAAAGGTTATGAAATCACTGTGAAAACCGACTTTTGAACCTAGGCCCGGAGGGCCGTGTGTCATATACCATTCGACTCAGTTCGTCGAATACGCAAAATGTCTGTGTGTGTATGTGCGTGTGTGTATGTAATGTTTTTTTGCACTATGTTTTCTCGGAGATGGCTGAACCGATTTTCACAAACTTAGATTCAAATGAAAGATCTTATGGTCCCACACAAAATTTCTGAATATTATTTGGATCGGACTTCCGGTCGTGGGATTATGGAGTAAAAAGTACAAAACCATGAAAATATGGTTTCTAACTTTTCTCATAGATGGCGCGACCGATTTTTACAAACTTAGTTTCAAATGAAATTCCTTAATTACATCAGGATCCGGATATATACGGAAAAGTGTGTTAAAAATTTTGTACCATCACTGAAAAGGGCGGAAAACCGTAAAAAATTCTCTAAATCGACCTTAAATCTTCTCCAATTGATAGTTTTTATCAGTAGATGGTCAAACAAACCGATTTCAGTTATTCTTTCAAGAATTGATGAAAATTATTTTGAAGAATACCACAGTATTATATATGATAGTATGATTGATATGAGAAAGGCATCATTACACCACTAGGGGGATTAAAACAGGTTTTTTGTAATTATGTTCTGGAAGCATTCGTTGCAGACAGAGAATTCCGTTTTAGAATTCTGGATCAGTGACAAGATAAGGGAAGATCTGATGGCATCTGTGACTACTACTGAAGTAGAGTTAAGGGATGCGAAACTTTTTGATGCCATATAGTATACCGTAAATAAGCATAATAACTCACTGCCTCACTGAACATACCATCTCTAGCTTAAAACATTACCAAAAACTAAGACAAACTCAATAATTCATAATCTCTTACTCTATCTTGTACCGTTACATCATGCGCTACCGTCGCGATAAACTACTAGTTTGAACATCCATGAACCTTTCACCTGACCTCCGATGGTGTCAATGAGACTTCGCTGCAACCCAGAACATGCAACAATAAGAGAAGATGCGAGACTTATAATTTACTGCGATATAGATTAATATGGAACTATTTCCGAATATCATGGTTCCTGAAGCGCATAATTTTTGGGACGAAATACCTGTTTAAGACCCGGCAAAACAACTTTATAATCGTGTATTTTTAACAACACCAACGAAAAACCCTTTTCTTAATTCACCTAGTGGTGTGATAATGCCTCTCTCTTTCATCGCAACAGTGTCATTAAAATATTTTCTGCCTTTGTATTAAGATAATCTGACACTATTTACTCTCAAAGAGCCTTTACGTCTCTCATAACCGTGAGTAACAGCCTTTTGAATTTCAAATTTTTTCAATGAAGTAGCTAGTAGCTTCCAAACGAGCCTGAACATTTCAAAATAATGAAAAATTATTAGCATTAAAACGAGTCTAATTTTGTTGAAATCGGCTTAGCTATCTTCGAGAAAAGTGATGATTGCACTTCTGTTTCCGGAGATAGAATGGGATCTTCGAAATTGATCAATAGTCCAAAAGTGGCTTCAAAACGAGCCTGTACTTATTAAAATCAGTTCAGTCGGTGTCTGAGAAAATTGAGCGTTTTTTCGATTACGTCACTTATACCAATATAGCTCCGAAACCAGAAGTCACAGCACTTCAATTCGTTAAAAGGTCCACGCACATACAAACACATACATTTTCCAATCTCGTCTAATGGTATATTACACTGTGGATCCCCAAGGCTCCGTTCGAAAGTCGGGGTTTCCAGCAATTCTATTACCTTTCTGTAGAGAAAGGCGAGAAGGATTTCTATCCTATTGATATTATTGTGAAATTATATGTAAATTACAGTCTTTTAATTAAAGTGCAGTGAATAACCGAAAGGTTGAACTGCTAATAAAACAACAACAACTACTGAAGTAGAAAATTGTGTACGGCTGTGCATAAAAAAAAAGACAAACCCGACGTTGCGTGGTTGAACCAATTTCCCACAAACATTCCAACAACAGTTTCATGTTAATACAACCACAATTTTGTGATCGGAGTGAGAACGATTTTCACTTAATGAAAATCGTTTAGTACACTCAAGTTTTTTATAATGGAGATACGTTTGTGAAAATGTTGGATGCCTTTCTCATATCAAATATACTCTCATATATAATACTGTAATATTCTTCACAATACCCAAGTAGCAATTAAAACTTGTTATAATTTACATGTTTCACAATTGCTTCATATCGGTTATTTTTGTTAGATATGTTAGACAATTGATCCAACACGTTTTTGTAAGGGATGTAAAATTCATTCATATTACTGCTAGTGAAACCAACTGAAAAACCTGAATGGATTAAGTTCCATATCCGGTTTTTCAACTGACTGTACAGCAAGATCATTTGAGCAGTTTCAATTCCGGTTTCCACTTAGCAAATATTACTGTTGTGAACCATATGAGACAAGAAACTTGTTGAACATCATACAAGAAAAGTGCGCTTTTCCAATCGCATAATCGTTGCGAGAAGAGTTCTTGTGTAATTATCTTCAATTCCTAAAAGAATAGCCGAAATCGGTTTGTTTGGCCGTCTACTGATAATTGCTACCAACTGTAGTAGTTTTGGGCCAGTTTAGAGAAATTTTTAACGTATTTTGTTTCGCCGTTTCAAGCGACGTTATATTATTTCTAACAAACTTCACCCTATAATTCCGGAACCGGAAGTCGGATGGAACCTAATATTGTCTAAATCAGTTCAGCCATCTCTGTGAAAACCTGGTGAGATTATTTGACACATACATACATACACACAGACATTGCTCAGCTTGAAGCACTGAGTCGAATGGTATGTGACTCATACTATTTTTACTAGTCGATTTTCAAGTGGTTGCATATACCTCTCTAAATGAGAAAGGCAACAAATGTTGAGCTCACATACACCAATATTATTTTACAACCAATTTTTCATTGCCTCTTTTTACATTGACATGTTCTTCCGATGCTTTTTAAGGGGTGAAATTTTTAATTTTCAAATGAATAATTGAATTCTTGCAAAGATGCGTATTTTACTTTGAGCATGTATTCCTTAATCGACTGAATATCGTGTTATTAAAAGAAAAAAAGCTAGGGTGTTATATAGTCTACAGTGGAAACAGCCAGATTACTATACGCATAAATCAACGATTTGTGTATGTATGCATAGAACACTTTCCCCATGGTGAGGGTTTGAACTTTCAAGACGTGAGACTAATTAACAGACCACTGGAAAGCAAAGCATAATAAGAGATTTTTATCGTTATACATAATTATAATATTTCCCCGTCAACCGACATGCGAACTTATACTACTTCGTTTTTGGCAGTCGTTCACTTTGTTGTTGACTGAATGGGTTTTGTTGGCCCACGCAGGATCAATAAAATAATTAACTGTGTTGTTCTGTATTTTAATGAAGGAAAAGTATTCCTAGTGCTAGTAGATTGAGACTGGACAACGGTTCTTTGAGACTATTAAATTATATATATATATATATATATATATATATATATATATATATATATATATATATATATATATATATATATATATATATATATATATATATATATATATATATATATATATATATATATATATATATATATATATATATATATATATATATATATATATATATATATATATATATATATATATATATATATATATATATATATATATATATATATATAATCGGAACCATTTTTCAATTTTTCGATATCTTGTCTAGAAAAGTCAATAGCTTAACAAAATGCGTAGATAGATACAGTTGGAGTTTTGTGATTGAAACGTCAATTGTATAATATGTTTAGTTGTTTTCATGCTTTGTAGATAGAGAACGCTACATGCTCTTATTTTTTTTTTAAATTCAGGCCTTTCTACAAAATATATAAAAAAATTAGTGAAGCAAAACTTTCCGTTTTCGAGATATATTTTTTTGAAAATTTTTAGTCATTTATTTATCAACCAAAAAAAAATTAAAACTTTCGATCGACTTAGTATTTTTGTTTAATTTTTAGACACTTTCAGTTAAGTGCACGTTGATTTAACACAATGACGCGACTGTTTTCGATGTGAAGTGTCACTTTTTCAGAGCGTTATTTCGGTGTGAAGCCATGACCAAAATTGTAATCGCTCGGTTGGTAAATGTGAAAGTTATTCAGCGTTTACATACCGACATAAAAGATGGAGCACCCTGTTTACTCATGTTTTCATTTTTTGTTGTTGAAAATTTAGACTTTTTTACATAACATATCAGAGCATTAGCCCAGCGAAATTTTCCCTTTTTGTGTAACTTTCACTTTCTAATATTACTTGTATTTTAAAAAATCCCACTTGTGAGCACTACTATGCGCGCTCTAAGGACATCCCTCAATCAACCAACAGTTAACCTATTTTTATGATCAGGGAATCCCCTTCATAATCCTTGATAATGATCGGGCATTGTTTGATACAACAGAACAGATTATATCGTGCTCAGTGAACTATCAACAATTGCGGAAAGGTATCATTGAATTTTTTTATTATTCTGTACTGGTTTAAAAGGTTACTGAATTATACTATTCTAAAACGATCAACGTTATATTTTCAGTTCGTGTTCGCATCTCATCCGAGGCAGTCGAAAATCACTTACGGTCGAGACGACAGGAACAAAAACAATTCAGTGTAGTGGAGTGTATTGTAGCCTGAAATTTGGCCTACTAGACCAAATTCAATTTGTATTGATTTCAAGTGCTGCAAAGTTAGACCAGCAGCAACCGAAATTGAAATCTTGCTTAAGAAACGAATGCATCTAAACGTTAATGATGTAAGTGAGATTCAATTCAACAAGGCGTCTAACTGTGTGTACATTATGTTCAATTGCATTTGCTTCGGTTAATAACGAGGTGCACAGTGTTGATCATGACAATGTTAAATATAAAATCCCTGCGTACATGGTGGACAATGTCATAGAAGTACGCGTGCATGACCTTTCCCTGCAGACCAGCGATCAGTTCGTTCGGGAAAATATGTCGCAGTACGGTGAAGTTCTTTCCATCGAAAGGGAAGTATGGCGAAATGTTTTCCCGGAATGGCGTGCGAGTTGTGCGTATGCAACTACGTAAGGCAATTCCATCTTAACACATGGATCAATAAGTCCCGAGACTAAATCAGAGATGGCGCTCCTAGTAAACAAGTAACCACGTCTTTCTAGAGTACTAACCGGGAAAAAAATTTTAAGTCGATCTGACCAGAAACAGCTGAGTTATCGAGGTTGGAGTAAAGTCGTTTTGTAGTTTGTTTAAAAAATGGAAAAAATCGAGTTTCGTGTTTTGATAAAACATTGTTTTTAATGGGTAAAAACACCGTGCAAGCGAAACAATGGATTGAAAAATGTTATCCGGACTCTTGTCCATCAAAAGCAACGATTTGTCGGTGGTTCGCCGAGTTTAAACGTGGTCATACCGACACAAATGACGCGGAACGTTCGGGTAAACCTGTGGAAGCCGTTACACCGGAAAATGTGAGTGAAGTGACAAAAATTATAATGAAAGATCGTAAAGTGAAGCTCCGTGAGATTGCTGAGATGACACAGATATCATATGGAAGTGTATTTACTATGTATTTAAAAATTGAGCATGAAAAAGGTTTTTTCCAAGTGGGTGCCGCGATTGCTTTCGATGGAACAAAAACAGCAACGAGTCGATGATTCAGAAAGCAGTTTATCGCTATTTACTCGCAACAAAAAAGATTTCTTGCGTCGTTACGTGACCATGGACGAAACATGGATACATCACTACACTCCAGAGTCGAAGCGGCAGTCATCTGAGTGGCGCACAGCTGGCGAAAGCCGTCCGAAGCGTCCGAAAACGCAGCAGTTAGCTGGCAAAGTCATGGCGTCAGTTTTTTGGGATACGCATGGCGTAATTTTCATTGACTACCTCGAAAAAGGTAAATCGATCAACAGTGATTATTATATTGACTTAATGGTGCGTTTGAAGGAGGAAATCGCAAAAAAACGACCGCGCACGCAGAGAAAAAAATCCTTTTTTATCAAGACAATGCACCCTGCCACAAGTCGATGAAAACAATGGCGAAATTGAACGAATTGGGCTTTGATCTGCTTCCCCACCCCCCATACTCGCCAGATTTAGCCCACAGTGACTACTGGCTCTTTGCTGATCTTAAAAAAATGCTCCAGGGAAAAAAATTTGGCTCAAATGAGGAGGTCATCGCTGAAACTGAAGCTTATTTTGAAGCGAAAGATAAATTTTTTTATAAACATGGTATTGAAAAATTGGAAAAACGTTGGAACCATTGTATCACCCTAAAAGGTGATTATGTCAATGAATAAAAAAAAATTTGGCAAAAAAATGTTGTTTCCATTGTTAGTCTCGGGACTTATTGATCCATGTGTTACATCATGTGTGGTCTAGATGGGATACATCCGTGTAAAACACTGATTACCTATGAAAATCAGCCAATTACATGTCAGTTTTGTGAACGACCTGCACACTACGGCAAACCTTGCACTGAAACTGCGAAAAGAACACCGTTAACCAAAGACAAAGTCAACCGTTCAACAACGGAAACTAGTGAGCGCAGTAATCTTGTTTCACCATCAAGCCTTGGTATTACATTCCTGTAGTGGAATTTGACCTTCTGTTTCAACAGACTTCGCAGTCGATTCAGAGTGTACAGAACCATTGCATGATTGGTGCTACGATCCTACTGACACTACGAATCCTTAAAGGTTGGGGCTCGAACATACGACAACTGGTTTGCTAGACCAGTGATCTATGCATTGAACCGCCAACCCGGGACGAAACCAAACCAACCAGCAACTGCAATAAATGTACAACAAGGCGCATCAACAACAAATAACAACGAGCCCTAGACTGCGAATACACCGAAACCTCCATTTACGAACTAAACGGGGGTTCGTAAAAAAAGTTTACGTTATTTGGGATTTGGTTCGTAAAAAAAGTTTACGTTATTTGGGATTTGGTTCGTAAAAAAAGTTTACGTTATTTGGAATTTACTTCGTAAAAAAAGTTTTGTGTGATTATTGTGGAAACCGCGCATCATATGTTTATTTTCGGAACGGATGTGAAGAGTAAGTGCAAGAAAATGATGTTTGGGTTCGTTTCAAAATCCAAGATGGCGGCTTCCGGTTTATTGAGATTGCCTAAAACCCCTAACAATATGGGTATCTTCGGAACGGAATTGATGAGTAGATGTCGGAAAACGATGTTTGAAGTGGTTCTGAAATCCAAGATGGCGACTTCCGGTTTCTTTATATTCCTTGAAAACCCTTACAATATGGATATTTTCGGAACGGAATTGATGAGTAGATGTCAGAAAACGATGTTTGAGGTAGTTTTGAAATTCAAGATGGCGACTTCCGGTTTGTTGATATTCCTTGAAAACCCTTGCAATATGGATATTTTCGGAACGGAATTGATGAGTAGATGTCAGAAAACGATGTTTGAGGTAGTTTTGAAATTCAAGATGGCGACTTCCGATTTGCTAATATTCCTTGAAAACCCTTACAATATGGGTATTTTCGAAACGGGGTTAATGAGTAGATGTCGGAAAATTATGTTTGAAGTGGTTCTGAAATTCAAGATGGCGACTTCCGGTTTGTTGATATTCCTTGAAAACCCATACAATATAGGTATTTTCGGAACGGAATTGATGAGTAGATGTCAGAAAACGATGTTTGAGGTAGTTTTGAAATTCAAGATGGCGACTTCCGATTTGCTAATATTCCTTGAAAACCCTTACAATATAAGTATGTTCGAAACGGGGTTAATGAGTAGATGTCGGAAAATGATGTTTGAAGTGGTTCTGAAATCCAAGATGGCTACTTCCGGTTTGTTGATATTCCTTGAAAACCCATACAATATGGATATTTTCGGAACGGGATTGATGAGTAGATATCAGAAAATAAAGTTTGAGGTGGTTCTGACATCCAATATGGTGTCATCCGGTTTCTTGATATTCCTTGAAAACCCTTACATAATGGGTATTTTCAGAACGGGATTGATGAGTAGATGTCAGAAAACCATGTTTGAGGTGGTTCTTAGTTCCAAGATGGCAACTTCCGGTTTCTTGATGTTCCTTGAAAACCCTTACAATATGGGTACTTTCGGAAAGAGATTTAAAAGTAGACGTCGGAAAATTATATTTGAGGTGGTCTTGAAATGCAAAATAGTGACTTCCGGTTGATTATTATCTTTTGAAAGTTTTTGCCATTTTCCTTTAACTCTTTATTCCTTTAAAACACTATACCGTTCCGAAAATACCCATATTGTATGGGTTTTCAAGGAATATCAACAAACCAGAAGTCGCCATCTTGAATTTCAAAACTACCTCAAACATTATTTTCTGACATCTACTCATCAATTCCGTTCCAAAAATACCTATATTGTATGGGTTTTCAAGGAATATCAACAAACCGGAAGTCGCCATATTGGATTTCAGAACCATCTCAAACATCATTTCCGGACATCTACTCATTAACCCTATTCCGAAAATACCAATATTGTATGGGTTTTCAAGGACTATCAACACACCGGATGTCGTCATCATGGATTTGAGAACCACTTCAAACATAATTTTCCGACATCTACTCATCAATTCCGTTCCGAAAATACCCATATTGCAAGGGTTTTCAAGGAATATCGATAAACCGGAAGTCGCCATATTGGATTTCAGAACCACCTCAAACATCATTTTCCGACATCTACTCATTAACCCCGTTCCGGAAATACCCATATTATATAAGTTTTCAAAGAATATCAACAAACCGGAAGTCGCCATCTTGAATTTCAAAACTACATCAAACATCGTTTTCTGATATCTACTCATCAATTCCGTTCCGAAAATACCTATATTGTATGGGTTTTCAAGGAATATCAACAAACCGGAAGTCGCCATATTGGATTTCGGAACCACTTCAAACATAATTTTCCGACATCTACTCATTAACCCCGTTTCGAAAATACCCATATTGTAAGGGTTTTCAAGGAATATTATCAAATCGGAAGTCGCCATCTTGAATTTCAAAACTACCTCAAACATCGTTTTCTGACATCTACTCATCAATTCCGTTCCGAAAATATCCATATTGTATGGGTTTTCAAGAAATATCAACATACCGGAAGTCGCCATCTTGGATTTGAGAACCACTTCAAACATAATTTTTCGACATCTACTCATCAATTCCGTTCAGAAAATACCCATATTGCAAGGGTTTTCATGGAATATCAACACACCGGAAGTCGCCATCTTAGATTTAAGAACCACTTCAAACATAATTTTCCGACATCTTCTCATCAATTCCGTTCCGAAAATAACCATATTGCAAGGGTTTTCAAGGAATATCGATAAACCGGAAGTCGACATCTTGGATTTCAGAACCACCTCAAACATCATTTTCCGACATCTACTCATTAACCCCGTTCCGGATATACCCATATTATATAGGTTTTCAAAGAATATCAACAAACCGGAAGTCGCCATCTTGAATTTCAAAACTACCTCAAACATCGTTTTCTGACATCTACTCATCAATTCCGTTCCGAAAATACCCATATTGTACTGGTTTTAAAGGAATATCAATCAACCGGAAGTCGCCATCTTGGATTTCCAAAATACCTCAAACATCATTTTCCGGAATGTACTCTTTAAACCCGTTCCAAAAATATCTATATTGTAGTAGTTTTCATGGAGTCGGAAATCGCTTTCGATGAATGACAAAACCTCTTTTTACGAAGTAGGTTCGTAAAAAAAGTTTACGTTATTTGGGATTTGGTTCGTAAAAAAAGTTTACGTTATTTGGGATTTGGTTCGTAAAAAGAGGTACGTAAAAAGAGGTTACGTATAAAAAGTGTTCGTAAACGGAGGTTTGGGTGTAACAAGGTAAACGAAAAGAAAACGGAAACCAACAACAATACCACCGATGCGGCAATGGATGACGAGACGAACCACGAACAAAGTGCCACTCAACCATCGCAGGATGGAAATGGAATCTCCTCACCCCCTAGAAAAAAAGGTAACACACATCTAATCGGCTAAATCGGCCACGTAAAGCTTGTACGCAAAGGGCCTAAATAAAAATATTTAAAAAAATATTATATTCTTTAACTGGTTACACCAGCTCATCGAAGCTACCAAAGTCTAGTCAACGCTTTATTATTACATGAATCATGAAACAGCACTTAATGAGATTTGACAGCGGCTCTACACTCCACGTCTGCGGGGTCTTACAGAAAGATTCGAAGAAACTGTCAGTGGTGCAGAAATCAAAAAGCATTTCCAATTCCTCCTGAAATTGTTAGTTTACTGACAAATAGATTAGCTGCATATGCGAAACCTTTTACTCACTCGGGTATTGATTATTTTGGTCCAATGGCGATTGCAGTTGGTCGACGAGTTGAGAAACGTTGAGGAGTTATTATTATATTGTATATCATTTATTTATACCCGGCTTTAACCTATCGTGGTCGTTCACCGGGTAGGAGTTATTATCACATGTCATACAACGCGAGCTATTCACGTTGAAATAGTACACAGTCTAACCGCATATTCCTTATGGCCCTAAAAAATTTTATGGGTCGACGAAGAATACCAAGGGAGATTATCAGTGATAACGCAAATAATTCCCGTGGTGCCAGTAACGAATTTAGAACATCGAGCGAAAATATTGATCATGATCAAATGGTAGCTGAATTTGTTAGTTCGGAAACGAAATGGAAATTTATACGAATTTAGAGCATCGAGCGAAAATATTGATCATGATCAAATGGTAGCTGAATTTGTTAGTTCGGAAACGAAATGGAAATTTATACCTTCTGGGTCTCCATATATGGGTGAAGCAGAGGTGGAGAGATTATTTCAAAGCGTAAAAAGAAATCTAGATTCAGTGGCGTACCGAGAAAATTTGCCCCATCGTTGGTTTAGTGAGCAAAAGGCTCAACTCCATCTCCGGAAAGATGACTTGTATGTGCAAAAAAAAGTCCCAAGGTTTGGTTAGCCACCCCCCTAAAAACGTTGCGCCTAGAGCGAGTGCCCCCTTCGCCCCCTCTAGATACGCCACTGTCTAGATCGAATGAAATTCCTTCCTAGTGAAGTGAAACGGCTTCCTAGTGAAGAAATGCCTTGATACATATCGAAAATATAGTGAACTCTCGTCCCTTGACCTGTATTCCGATCGATGATGAAATCGCTCCCGTTTTAACCCCCAACCACTTTTTAAATGATTCACCAAATGACTTGAAACCAGATATTCTATTTGATCATAGTGGAACAGAACTAGAGCGAGCATGGCATACATCACAGGTAATCGCAAACCAGTTCTGGCGGTTATGGATTCGAGATTATCTTCCAACGTTTCCAATGGTTTGAAAAAAAAAAAAACAGCGCCGTAGGAAACATTGTTATAGTCGTAGATTCGAAATTTCCAAAAAACTGTTGGCCAAAAGCGCGTGTGATAGCAGTCACTTCCGGTAAAGATGATCAGGTTCGCCGTGCTGCGGTTCAAACCAGTTCCGGAATCTACGAGAGGCCAACCATTTAGCAGTAATTGATTTAGAGCGTAAGTAGTACTAGCGTATTGCGAGGAGTGTGAGCACTACTGTGCACGCTCTAACGACATCCCTCGATCAACCAACAGTAAACCTATTATTATGATCGGGCAATCGCCTTCATAACCCTTGATAATGATTGGGCATTTTATGAGATAACAGAACAACTAGAACTGAATTGATTTATAATGTAGTGAACACATCTTAACCTAAAATTATAAAGTATATATTCTATGGCGATTGAAGATCGTGGATCATTGTGGAATCAAGAATATCGAATTGGCGCTCAAGTAAGGTGTTACTGTTTGAAAGCAAGTAAAATAGTGACTGTCTACAAATATATGCAGAATCCAATGTTTATATCGATAGGTTACGAAGCCTTTATTGGAAAAAGTTATTTTGAAAAGAACCATTAAATGTAAGCTATTAACTACTTATTAACTATATGAACCTAACATATTAATGATAAAATGAAAACAGGTAATAATATATAACAACAAATAGCGGAAATTCTTTTTTCACCATTGGAAACGCCACATCATACAACCCACATACATGGAATATTAAAATTTTGGAATTTCTTTCTCAAGCTGTCAAAAAATGACAAACATACTTGGAGAAGATCTGATTTATTGAAATTAAAAATACATTGTTCATTGTTGAAAAAAAATTAGTGAACATTTGAAAACGGTCCGTAATCGGATGTTCGGCGAAGCTTCCGTTTGATGTCGGAACAGGAGCGTTGTACGGCCTTCATGTCAACTTTGCGAATGCATCTCTTGATTCTACCAATCAACTGTTAGCAATTCGTGGCTCTCCAGTTATTTTTGTACACCAAGGAGCTCAAAACCCCGAAGAAATCTTCGATTAGGCGACACTGAGGTAGATTAGTGTCTTAGTGTCAGTAGGATCCATAGTACTAGCCATGCAATGATTCTGTACACTAAGAATCGGCTGCGAAGTCTGTTGAAACAGAAAGGCCAAATTCCACGAAAGGAATGTAATGTTTTTTTGTGCAATGTGATGACGCTTTATCCGGCCAAAACACGTATTGTCCATCAGCATGATGTTTTTGGAAAAACGGGATCAAAACTTTCTACAAACATTCGTTCTGGTACACATCTTGATTAATTGCCAACCCAGATGGCTCGAACCATGGCTTAGAAATGCCTTTCTCGGAAATGACAATGTCTTCACTTCAATCACTTTCTGTTCAAACTTATGTTTAAACTAATATTTTATGTTCGCATGTACAGTAGAACTATCCGTTGAATAGTATCGTAACTTTCGTCGTCCAAAACAGAACTTTTTCCGGAAAATTTTTTAATCAACCAGCGGCATTGGGAATTCAGCGTTGAAATCTGTGCGTCAGTATATTCCGGGGCTCGTGTCTTCTTTCGGTACTTTATTCCGAGTGTTTTCAATGTTTTGCAGATGTACTGGTGAGAACAGTTGAACTTTTTTGCGGCATCGCTTTGACTCAATGAATCCTTGTTGTTGAAGGCACGAGAAAGAGAACGAAGTCCTTTGCGTCCATAATTTTGGCTGGTCTTCCACTACCTTCCTTACGAGCAGTCCCCAAGTCAAGGTGTATTTCCATGCCGATGACTGAATGGCTTCATGAGGTTAAACAATCCAGTCGTAAACGGAATATCTCGGGTTTTGCCCTTACTGTGTAAAGCGAAGCTTTGGCACAGTGGACGATTTCATTCTTCGCAACTCGTGGGATTTAGATGATTAAAGCATCCTTCCATGATTCGCTATGGGTGGTTATAAGCCAATATATTTGGTTTCTTCTAGTTGTTGTACGATAAGTGGTGGAGATGGAGTGTTAATTACTCTAATTGATAATGGTTAGAGTGGCACAAATCAATCTCCAGCATAAACGTACAGCAACTATAAATCTATCCAGACTTCTGCAAGAAGGTAGAGCTTCTATAGCTTTGGTTCAAGAACCATATTTCCAAAAGGGAAACTTCTACGTTGGAAAATTGTTAAACCCAGTCTTCGTTGCCTTCAACAAGACCGGTATGACTAATCCACGTAAAATGCCTCGAGCATGCATACGTGCAAATAGTGCTCTCGATGTTTCTCTCACAACTCGGAGCTCGCAACTCGGGATATTTGTGCTGTCACAGTTGGTATGATACGATAGAATTTGTGAGCAGTACAGACCGGCACATAATTAATACAGGAAATCTGCGAGATCTGGAAGAGAGGAGGTTTTGGACGTAACTTTCTGCTCTGATAGGATTGCGCATGAGTTGGTAAATTGACTCGTCTTCGATGAGCTCGAACCTTCGTTATCTGATTATAAGTACATCTTTTTTGATCATTCATTTAAATTTGATGTTGTCACATATCGTAATCCCAACTGTACAAACTGGGACCTCTATGAAGAGGGCTTGGTGACTAGATTTTATGGGTACCAACCAGCAATTGAAACCACAATTGATTTGGAAAATGCTGTCGACGAGAAAAACTCACTCATAATTGCAGCATATGAAAAGGCTTGTCCACTTCGGATTGTGCGAGCTACTTAATGAACTCCTTGGTGGAATGCTAAACTTGTTAGCCTAAGGAAAGAAAGATCTTGGGACCAACGCGCCGAGATGAGTCGGAGACATTCATGTCGGCTGAAAGGGCTTACAAAAATGCTTTTCGATCGTTTGAGCGAAGTGGTTGGAAAAGCCTTCTCACAAATTTAATTTACTTTCGAATTCGAAGGACTTTCATGTCGGTTTTTTAAGAACTTCAAAACTTACTTGTGAATACTTGTCTGATGAAGGTGATATACTTAACTATATTTTTATTACTCACTTTCCAGGATGTATTGAGTCATCACCGACAGCTGTTCCCGAGACTTTGTTCGGGTAGTTACGTTTCTTGGGAACTTGCTGGAAGAATTATGACGATTGAATCGGTCAAATGGGAAGTTGAGTATTTTTGCTCCGTACAAGTCTCCTGGAAAGGATGCAGTTTTCCAGTGTTACTGCATAAAAAAAAAGAACATGTCTTTCGAAAGCATATATTTTAAAAGCTTGTAAATAAATACTAATGAAATTTATTCCAAAAATCAGTCGCGACACGAATGAGGAAACGAAGTGTTTCAGACCTTAGCACATTTCTTCTTAAAACAGTGGAACGCATAGTACATCACGATTTCAGGAATGTTAGTTAGGGCGTGCATCCGCTACATTAAATGCAACATGTTTACCAGCAAGTCCGTTACAACCCTGTTACATGATGTTGAGTACAACATTGAAAAAGCTTTCTCACAAAAGCAATCTTGCTTGGGAGTTTTCCTAGATATTGAAAGTGCTTTGATAACATGTCTTTCAATTCAATTGTGGAAGCAACCCGTGGTTATGGCATACCTTCAAGTATCACAAATTGAATACATGCAATGCTTAGCAATCGGTTTCTTTGTTCATCGCTTCGGCAATCAGAGATTTGAAAGCTGAGTGCCTGTGGGTGTCCTCAAGGTGATGTACTGTCCCCACTTTTATGTAACCTAGTCAGTGATGGTTTGTTAAGGAATCTTAATGACCTTGAAACCTTGACTTACGGGTTGGGCGATCAATGATCGGTATAAGCATTAACACTAACTTTGATTTAATGCAGCAATGGAGTTGTTAGATTGGATTATCTGTAAATCCAAAATATCAGGATAATCACAGGAGCTTATCCGTTACAGTTCTTCGGTTCAAAGGTTACTGTTGTTGATCAAGTAAAATACGTCGGGGTTATTCTTAATTCAAAACTGAATTGGTCTGTTCACATTGACTTCAGAATTAAAAGAGCTTGCATGGCTTTCCGCCAATGCAGACGTGCTTTTGGAAAATCATGCGAACTCAAACACAGATACATTGATTGGATCAAAGCAACTATTGTAAGACCAATGTAAGCATATGGTAGCAGAAAGAAGAAGTTGCGATATATATACATATATATATATATATATATATATATATATATATATATATATATATATATATATATATATATATATATATATATATATATATATATATATATATATATATATATATATATATATATATATATATATATATATTATAGTGATTTTACATCTTATAAGATGCACATAACTGGAGCGTCGTATTTCATACAAATTTATATTCAACATTCAAGAACAAGTAGAATTGTGTGATTTGAAAATTACATGTCTTGAATTCGAATGAAATAAAAAACAAGATCGTTAGCAGCAGCGCGACTTGAACCGAGAAACATTACACAGAAAAAAAATAATTAAATTTACACGGCATGTAATTCAATAATACTTTGAAAGACACATCAGTTGAATCAAAAATTTGATTGAAAACCATCATCGATGTCAAAATGAATTAGAATGCTTTTATTTTTCTATGAATCGTACAACATATATAGATTTGCTTTTAAAGTATATTGAAAATTAAAGATCTGGAAATCATTATAGATTCAATTTCCTGCTCCAAATACGTGAATGAAAATAGATGTAAATATTTTTATCTGTGTAGGTCACAAGCACATCGGTTATACGACTAAACCGCAGAGCTTTTATCTGTTTATTGAATAAGTGATAAATATAAATCCATACAGCGGCACTTGGTAGCCGAGTGCAAATTACACTCGAAACATTTTAAATTCTGTCACCTGTAAAATTCATAATTTTTTTCTATATATATATACATATATATATATATATATATATATATATATATATATATATATATATATATATATATATATATATATATATATATATATATATATATATATATATATATATATATGTGTGTGTGTGGGTAGTTGAACGAAATGTTTAAATGAATGTTTAATTCCAGTCACATTTGAAGCTCTATTTTCTTCTGGTTGAAGTCGTCTCACTCACTGTGTTGCAACTTTGAAACGCCAAAGTTCAAATGAAATTTTTTTCACTTCACTAACACGAGAGGATCGAGCATCACTCGTTGAGAGTTTTACAAAAAGTGCGCATTTGAAAACTAAACCCCCTGAATTGCATTCTTCATAACATACTCAAATATTTATTTTATGTAAGCTGATCATAGTATTCCACGAACCAACGCAAATTCTCTTTGATTTGTGAAGTGAAATATGATCCCTTCAAATACTAAGTTATTCCACCCTCCTCTTTGACGCAAATGGCTGCAACATGGTATACATATCATTGTATCAATTTATTTATCTCAGCATTAGTATTAAATAACATTAAGTCGATTATACATTATGCAAGTATATTGACACGTTTTAATGTTGTTTGTTTATACAATATTAGAATTAATATTGATATAGACTAAACTCAATCATAATTTCTTCCACATGAATCTTTCATCTCGTATTGGATATAGTGAATAAAAATCAAAAGTACAAAAATTACTTTTCAAAACTAATGGTTTTAAATCGAATTTATTATTCTTATCGTTTTTCTAATGGATAATTTCTACGGGAAATAATATGTTCACTGCGAATGTTACATACTGTTCGAAAGCTCCAACATTCAGTTACAAATGGCTTTGGTTTGAGGTACATACTCCCGCTAATACGGGCGCAATCTAACTCGGAGTGCTTCAACCAAATACAAATGATAATACCGCCAGGTCCCATACATTCGGATCGTCAATATTTGGTTTGCAAAATGATCAATTTATTCTAGCCCATCCTTTTGTTTCGAAATGTTAATTCTGACAACGTTACCTGGTCGTTGCTATAGGTTTAAGTTCGCCTAAACAAAAACGAAAGAATATCGAAAATGAGTGTTTCATACGACACATGAACTCCGGATGATATTAAATCTCTCCAAATAAACCTGGTAAACAATGAAATTGTTTGACCTGATTTATGTCTTACAGCTGTTTCATACATGAAAGATTTCATTTTTTAAACAAATAAGAAAAATTTTGATAAGAAATTTGTGGAATAAAACGCAATTGTTTTTCAGTTAAGACCATTTTAAATTGATAAAAAAAAACATTCACTTACAATATGGTTTACTATCTTGTCGCGTGAGCGCCAGGTTTACCGGGTTAGCTCTGTGGAAGCATTCAGTACTAACTTTATATTAAACGCAGCATTTGTCAAAATCATTCCATGATTAGGAATTTCAATTAATCTTTTGTGCTGCCGGTGGGGAATTTTGAACTTTTTTGTTGGTACGTACTTGAAAAAAGAGTTGAGCTTCATAATCTCAGCAAGTTCTTGTTAAAAACAACAACAAATTGACGACTCAGATAGAGTCTACTTGACATTTTGGTCAACCGAAAAGTGGTAATTTTCGCTTCACCGTTTCGTTTCGATTTTGCGAAGTCATTACACATTTTATCATTGATCATAAAACCACTAGTACATTCACCGAATATATTCAATAACCCAAAAAATCGGGAAATAGAAAATTTTACTTTTGACGAAACAAATGACACTTTTGCACTCACCGAATACTTAGAGTCAACTGAATGGATGGCATGTCAAATGAACATAAGCCAATTGTAGCCAATGCTCGGACCAACGTACAGCGGGTTTAGTCGTTGTGATGTGACTTTTACTGTTCGAATTATTTCGAGTGGCCTACTGTAGAGGCACATTGATTATATAACTTTCGAGTCAATTCAGATCAATGTTACCTTCTTCCGTTAATCAATTTAGAACTAATTGGCTCAAGTGGCACGTTTATCTGGTTATTTAAAGAATAGTACCTTGCCATAACTTCCCATCATTTTCCTGGTGGAAAGGGAAGGATATAGGAAACATGGAAAGAAATTTTGAAGAGAAACAATAAAATATTCTTCATTTTAGCGACCCATACACAGATTGAATAATGTTTAGCATGCTGAATAATAGCCATGTAATAGTTTAGTTTCCAATGTCCAGTCAGAGCCAGATTACTGCAACAATGCGTAGAAAAATGCAGTAGATAGTTTTACATTTTCAGATTGAGATATGGTAAAAATGCTTTTGTCTGGGCGCAAGTTTTCAAGCTTCGCAAGTAGCTGGCATGTTTAGACGAAGCCCAAGAACGAATCTCGTGCTTTATTTTACGAGTTGATAGTGGTAACGCTAGTTCACGCCCAACGAAATAATTCGTTGCAACTAACTAACCAAATCATCATCCCATTCATTTCCAGTAATGTCAAAATGACCGGGTACTCATTAGAAGTAAACAGCATTTGAAATGCTGATGTCATTCGAAGTGAGTGTCTACTGTTGAAACTATCAAGCTTATCAACTTTTTTTAGATGGCGCATACCACTCCTTCCATCCATTCCTGCGGTAGAATCTCTGCCTCCCAAATCTTAGAAATCATCCAGTGCACCGCGCTAACCGGTGCCTTTCCTCCATGTTTGAGCAACTCGCCAGGTAATTGGTCATTGTACGTAGATTTGTTGTTCGTCAGATTGCCGATCTCCTAACTTATCTCCGATAGATCAGGAACTAAAAATCTATCGGCGGCTGAGCGTGTACCCTGATTGATTTCTGTATCGTTCTCTACATCTTGTGTTTCACCATTCAGATGCTCGTCGTTGTTCTGCTTCCACCTGTCGATCACCTTAAATTTGTTTGTGAGAAGGTTACCACTGGTATCTCTACACATTTCGGCCTGAGGCGTGTTGCTTCTACGTGAGCGGGTAGCCTTCTCATAGAACTTCCATGTATCATTTACACTGTACAGTCGTTCGCTTAACATAGTAAGGGAAATGTCCAAGATATTCCGTGCACGACTGCATTATTAAAGGGGTTACAACACTGCAGAATTTAAAAAAAATCGGAAAAAAAATTTTCATTGCAATAGGTCATGTATGATTTTAAAAAATATTATTCCAAAAGATGAAAAGCGGGAAAAATTTCTAGACGTCTTAATTTCGAATATGAAATACGATCTTACAGCACCGAAAACTTTAAACGCGTTTATCTCGGAACCACGTTTTTTGAGCTGACCGGAAACATAAGTCAAGTAAATTCGATTCAAAAATTTTACAGAATTTTCTCGGTACTTATCTCCACTGAGGTACGTAGAGGTTTTTGAAAATTGTGAATATTTTTTTTACGAACAATTTTGTGATGAAAAAATGCGGTTTTATGTTCAAAGGGCTGCCATTTTACAGAAATACAATTAATTAAAAAACCCAAAAAATTAAATGATTAAAAAAGCACTTTCGCGGAAATGCCGCCAAGCCGCCATTTTGTTTTTCAATTTTTAAAACTGATCATTATTTTGTACTTAAATATAAATATTAAAAAGTACTTTATACAGAATCCGGATTACTTCATTTTTTGACTCGTAAAATAATTCCCCCCCCCCCCCCCCCCCTTCTCTTTTTTTCTACAGTAATGTAACCCCTTAAGCTCCGGTTGCCATGCAGTCCTTTTTGTGGCCTTTTACGACATGGAACAGGAAACCAGCGGTTCAATTCTTGGTTAGAATAATTCCGCCGGATGCTACACGGCTTACCAAACGTGGACCGTAGTGTTATTTTTAGCCGTTTGGGAACAACTACCGACACTACACGGTTACAGGCTGCTTGGAAATTGCATGAAACGTCGAAATCTAGTGTCATCTCGATTTTTTTAAATATAAAAATCGAATTTCTGGGACTCTGGAAATGTCTAAGTCGAGGTTTTTCGATTTTCCTTCGCTTCGCGCCCACGATCTTTCTGCTGGCGTTTTTTCCTCTGGGGACCCGAGCTCTGTCCGTTTCGCGCCTGTTTGTATCGTTAATGATTCGCTCTCGTGCGCTATTGCAGCCCTTGCCGTCGAACCAATATCTTTCTCGCTAATACGCGTATTCTTTGACAGTACCCGATCAGACGTGTTTATGAAAATTGTATCAAATTTTGATTTCATAAATAACACAAAATCCATCAGAATTCGATATAAATTCTCTATGGATAGTTGTTAAAATATCAAGATTTTATATCAAAAATTTGTGTCATTTGTATCTGATTATATCTAAGATTATTTTTATGTGAAATAATATTGTTATATCTTAATAGATTTGAAATTGTATACAGTAGATTGAAGTTCATTTACTTTTTCTTTCAGTCTTACTGAAAAATATTTATAATTTCGCTATAATGTTTGAAACACAAAATTTATAAATAAATATCACTACTGATAAATCAAATTTTGGTACAATTTACACCGAATTATTTATGGAGTGCAAAACTGTACATCTTAATTATTAGTCTTTTTTGGTATAAATATCAAAACGAGATACAATTTCAATACAATTCAGATATGGTTTTCTGATCGGGTACGATCGCTACGTAGTAGTTGCTCGATATTGAGTCTCGGCGTTCGTGGGCGACGAGTGCACTGTGGTCCGAAACGGGAAATTAGCGTGACAAAAATATTTTCACTATTAAATATTAGTTTTTTTGTAGTTGGTGTCTTTACAGAAATTGTTTTTTAATCAAATGACGCTCCTTTGGATGTAAAAAATTACTAGGGTGGCCCTTATTTAGATTGAAATCTGAAATCTAACTTTCTTAATTGAACTCAAAAACGATTTTATTGCACAATAAAATTATAGGAAATTTTGTTTCGAGCAACTTTGCTGAAAAAAGCACCTTTCTAGATTTTATTTGATCAAGTTAGATCAATTTTCCCTAGTAAAAGTAAGGTTTCTCTCGAAAAATCACTTTTATATCTAACTTTTTTTGTGAAACGTTCTATGCAAAAGTTGTCTTCAAAAGAGTCGTTGAACTAATTATTGCGCACAATTTTGTTCAACTAAAATTTTACATACGTGCTACCAGTAGAAAGTTATTATTGATTTTTCATCAAAAATCCTATGCGGTTCCTGAAAGGTCATAATATAATTAAAAAGTTAAGATAAAATTGGAAGGGTGTTATTTGTTTAAACTCATTTAAATTAGTCCGCATAACTCTTAAACGCCTTAACGTATCAACATACTTCCTTTAGCAAAGTAGTATCAAATTAGCACTACAAGTGCTTCATACATTTTCCATTCCAGAAATGAGACACATAAAAACTAAAGCAGAATATAGGGTTTTTGCTGAACAATTTTAATTAATTATTATCAAAATAACTACTTCAATTGAGTTTGAGCAACTGAGGATTAGAGATAATGGGCCGTATGAATAAAACGTAGCATGCTTGAATTTTGGTAGTAAATGCTACATGTGGATCACTTTCATGTCAAAAGTAGAGACTTTACTACACAACAACTTTCGAACATGTAGTATTTACTACAATTTTTCGGTAGGTAGCTTCAGAGGTTGCTACTTGTCAAAGTCCTGGCATTACATTCCTTTTTGTGGAATTTGGCCTTTCTGTTTCAACAGACTTCGCAGCCGATTCTTAGTGTACAGAATCATTGCATGGCTAGTACTATGGATCCTACTGACACTAAGAATCCTTCCAGGTCGGGACTCGAACATACGACAACTGGCTTGTAAGACCACCGTCCTATGCATTGAACCGCCAACCCGGGGTTGCTACTTGTGTGTTTGCTGATAAAATGAAGAAGAAAAATTTAATAAAGTGGCAATTTTGCAGCAGTAAGTACGTTTCTTGCTTTATGCATTCTTATTCCAGCTTTTCCGGCTCCGAGTCGATACGGCATGCAATAAATACTCAAATTCTAAGGTAGCATTAACTACATGTTCGAACTTGATTTTTCATTCATACCAAACGTGTTTTACTCTGTGGACTTTGTTTTTGAGAAGATACTACAAACAACAGACTTTACTACATTTTATTCATACTGCCCACTGTGTAATAACCATACTGAACTAGTTGGCCATGATAAATCTATGAACAGAAATTTTCATTATCTCGACAACCATTCAAACAAACTGGTGTAATTTAGTAAAACGCAAATATTTTTATCCAAATCGTATCGAGACGCCTATGACACTAGCCCTTCTTTCTCATCCACTTGTGTGCCGAATAGTCAGTAACAACCGGAAAATGACACACAGTTTTGATCAGAATAAATACATTCTTCTCATTTTACAAACTAATGATTTTCTTGGGTTTCAGGAAGTGCTTCGACTTACTAAAAGCTAATGATTGCTGAGAAGAGTAATAATGACATTTTACAGTATATCATTAAAGAATTTCCAAATTCTGAAGGAAGTTCAATACTCAAGCAGATCATTTTGATGAGGTCAATTGATCAATAGCCGGAATAAGATAAACGTGGATGAATTTCAAAGTAACACTGATAAAAACGAGCGTTGTATGGCTGGTATCCACTATCACCAGTTCCTCATAAATTATTGGTACACGGAGCCAAGATGATTAGGCACGCGATTTTTATCGGGTCTCATTTCGTATGGACAGTGCAGGTTGATGATGCTGCAATTGAAGTCGTGCAGTATTCAATTGCACTCTGGAAAGCCGAGCAATTTACAGTTCCATGTGCCGAGCTTCCAATCGTTGTCCTTTATTCGTCATCTAGGTCGATGCCGATTGTTCCGATTCGTATTTATTGCTAGCTTTCTCTCAAAGAGCATTTTTTCTGGATGGCTCAATAGGTATGTCCCAATCTACTGTCTCATCGGAGGGCCATCGTGGGGGTTTCTTAGATGTCTGCCATGCCACATCTGCGGAAAGCGGTCGACACACGGGAGATATAAGATAGATACTTAGGAGAGGCGACTCACTATTTGAAGACCACAATCGCAAAGCTTGCTGCATTCAATCAAAGTGGGTGTTCATACCGGTCACAATATATAACGGCAATCTGATCGGCAAAGCCGTAAGTCGGGAATCCAAGGTCATTAAGTTTCCTCAACAAACCATCAGCGATTAGGTAACAGGAAAATTGTGGTAGTACATCATCTTGGGGACACCCACAGACACTAAGCTTTCTAATCTTTGCTTACCATAGGAATGAACAAAGAAGTCGTTTAATAAGTATTGTGTGTATCCAATTTGTGATACTTAAAGTTATCCCATGACCACGAATTGTTTCCAGAGTTGAATTGAAAGGCACATTATGGAAGGCACTGTCACATCAGAAATATCCCAGGTTGTGAGCTCAGATATGAGAGACACAACGATATCATATTTTAAAAAGTATGCATGCTCGAAGCATTTCACGTGGATTGGTCCTATCATTCTTGCTAAAGGCAACGAAGAATGGGCTTAATAACTTTCCAACGTACAAGTTTCTCTTTTAGAAATATGGTTTCTGAACCAAAGCTATAGAAGCTTTTGCTCTTTGAAGAATTCTGGATAAATTCATAGTTAATGTACGTTTATACTGGAGATTGATTTGATAGCCAACACTTTCAAATGTTTGTTTCGAGGGAAAACGAAATCTAGAACTCTTGTCTTACACCTCTCCAAAAATCGGACGGATTGGAAATACAGAACTCAAGCTATGGCCATTCGAGCACACCAACCTCGAAATGGTCATTCTGAAGGTACCGTACTCTAACCATCACCAATCTGAATAATGTACACTCCGTCTCCAGCACTTCTCATCCAACAACAAGAAGAAACCAAATGTATTGCTAAATTTCTGTTTAAACCCGATACACTGAAAAAGAATGTAAATAACATTCCGAAATACGTATCTGTATTATAACGTTTGATACACTTTCGTGAAAATTGTGACTTTGTGAGAGTGTAATGACGTGACATAGTGGAATTAAACGGTACAACAACAGTACTATTAGCAAATGTATTAGCTTATAATCGCCTATAGCGGATCATGAAAAGTTTTCTTTTGCAACTCCAGCACATGGGCTTGCCAGAATAATACCTATAGTGTGTATTACAAAATTCGAACTTGCTAAGATGAATGACTATACTATATTGTTGTTAAATTAAACTAGAATATTTAAACAGATCATTTCTTATCAAAATATTAACATATTAATGTTTCTTGTTATTTAGATAATATAAGTCATTTCGTTGCGTGAACCATTTTCTATTGAACTCACTATTCCCATCGATGCCATATTGGAAAATATTCAGGAAAAATTCATTTCGAGATTTTCTAGATTCAATAAAACGTTAGTTTGATCAAAATCATCTGAAAATTTTTAGAATGTTTGAATATACGTATTTTTAACAGCATTCCGATGATTCTCATTAAAATAATCGAATGTTGTTTTCACAGAAATTGGTGTACAACCATCAAAACAAGTCAATTCAAAGGCACTTGAAAATTTCAGGCGTACGAATACATGTTTCACCATGAAAATGCAGTTCGTTCTAGATGTTCCACTTACAAAAACACAAAAGATCAATTCTACAATATGTAGCATTATAATTTTTCGTGTGCAGATTATTTTACAAGATCCATGTTTTTTGTCAACAGCAGTTGTATTGGAAATCAAATGTGAAACTTATTCATTAGTAAGTAAGTTTGTTATGTTTTTGTGAACTTCATTCCATTTCTTGTTTACATTACGTAGTAGTTTTCACGAGTTTTACAATTGTTTTTCCACTGATTTCATTACTGCCTTTTTGATGCGATCGACGCATGAGTTTTTGTATCAGTTGCACAATCGTTGTCAATAAATATTCGAAATAACGGAAGAACTTAAAGATATGTTGCAAAACACAGAAAAATTGCGCTTTTTTATAGCACAACAGTTACTAGAATAGTAACATAAACTAACTTGATAAATTGCACAATTAGTAGACAAATACAGGACAGTAACTTAACATGCTACTTTGGTAAATTAGAGATGACGAAAAATATTCGAACTCTAATATTTTCATATATATATATATATATATATATATATATATATATATATATATATATATATATATATATATATATATATATATATATATATATATATATATATATATATATATATATATATATATATATATATATATACTCCATTCATCGATGTAAAATATCTCAGGCAGATTTTGTATGGGAGATTTTCTTCAATATGTAAATCAACAGTTGTAGTGAATTAATTAATAAAGTCATGCACACTTACTCTGTGGTTTTGGCACATTGCGTTTGACTTGCATCCATTTATAGGTAGGGGCATTTGTTTGATTTTGTTGTTGCATGTGATCATGTCTTATTTGCAACATAACGCGGTCGTTATCGGAGTTAGATTCATTATTACTATTTTTGGAAACTCCGACTTCATTCTCGATTTCGGATTGTGTACTATTTAAATTCTGTGATTCTATTGAATTCGTTATTGAATACTCAACCGTGCAATTCGATTGTGAATGTTGTACACTGTTTTCTGTATATAACTGGTGAGCCCAAGTAGTATTTGGCATCGCATGATGGCTCACAGAATGTTCACTAGAACCATCACCCACCACTGGGAATCCAAATGTTCCATACCGATGTAGATGTAACTTATTCTCTTCATTTATTACACTGTCACCACAATCCTGTTGGTTATACATATAATCCAAATTCGTATAACTTAAACCGTTGTCAGCACTGATAATCCTAGATTGTTGAAACGGAGCAGCGGAACTTTGACTATTGTTATAGAATAAGTTTTGAGTTTCACTGTCAAAATAAAGGTCCGAAGGTGAATTTGATGTTGTAATTCCATATTCTAATGCAGAAGGGCTATACAAGTGACTGTGCAAATAAGTTTGTTGTTGTGTACAATTTAGTGTGCCGGTACAATTATTACCCGGATTGATAATGCTACCGACGGATTGCGAATTACATGTTCTCGAGCCCGACGGATTAGGGACATCAGTTGTTACTGAATTTCGCTGATGGTAGTAATGATGGTGATGGTGTTGATGATTTGATGATAAATAAGGATATCCATCTGATCCTGCTTCGTTACTTTGAAAACTAGTTGCGTGCATTGCATGATTTCCATACACACTCACATCAATCATATTGAACCACAATAATGCATCGGAATAAACTTAACTCTTCATTTTTCAAAATCGACGATTTTCACAAAATTTGAAATGTTATGTACATTAGAAGTATCTTTTCTTTCGCGATAACCATCAATTAGGCATAATTCCAATTGAAAAGGTACATTTTTACATCCAGTTTTTCAAACCGTATATGGTGGAAGCACGCGAGGTTGTTACTCTTCAAACATTTCGAGTGAGACTGAACTTATTGAGCATTTCACCAGCCGGCGAATAGAAACATGCAACAAAAAGGCTATAGACATATACAGTTGAGCTGCTTCCACTATGTAACTATCTCTCTCTCGGACTTACATTATTCGCACATTCTTCTCGGTAACAACAACAGCTATCGTCGTCTTTTTCGCTTATGCATTTCCTACAGCCAATGAGGAAAGAAAACAAATGTCATAATCCACGCTTGTTGCGATACAAGTTTCGGAGGCGGAGTTTTGTACTACCTATTGGCGTATTCGAAAACAAAAAGTCTGATATGAACGCTACTGTGTTATTATATTTTGCTACGCATGCAATGATAAAACAATTTGATGTAACGCCTCAATCAGTGCATTTGTGAACAAATAAAATGCAGTAAAGGATTAGTTGTTAATATTTTATAAAAATAAATGTCATACTTTGTTGAATATGTCATACTTTAATGTTAATTCGAAGGCAACATGCATAGGCTAGGGATTTATATTGTGTATTCGAAAATAAAAGAATTGATTCACTTCCACAATTGGCAAAAGGGTACCAACACTAGTAGCAGTAGAAGTGGAAGACATTCTAAAATTTCACGAAAAACTATTTCATAGTACAATAAGATGATGAAGATAGGAAATCTCAATCTGACGAGGCAAAGATCGCCAAAACTCTTTGGAACTGTATTGAAAACTATTTCAAATCGTAGGTCTAGGGGTGGATGGTGAATTGAAACGTACTTTGACTACACAAAGCATCTACTAACGAGTTTCCGGTTCCCGAATTACCGGAAAAAAATAAAACATTCCAGAAAAGAACGCAATGCGATTTCTTAGAGGTTGCTTCACCGATTTTCAAAAACTTAGATTCAAATGGTTCTACATAAAACTCCTGAATTTTATTCGGCTCCAACTTTCGCTTTCAGAATTATAGCGAAATAAGTGCTAAATCTTTCAAACTATTTGTTAGGTGAAATCATGTGACTTTCTTTGTACTCGACAATTCAAAAAGTCGAAAAATAGTTTAAAATATTACTTTTTACATCTAATCATAATTTCCATTAAAAAAATACTAATTATGCAAGAATTTAAATTATTTGAATATTTGAACATATGTGTAGACATTTATTATTTGAATATTTGAACATATGTGTAGACATTTAAAACGATATTATATAACCAGAGCCAGCGTTTGCGCCGTTTTAGGTTTTACAATAACTTACAAGACCAACTCGTCCAACCGAATCCAAACATATGTTCGGATCGGTTCGGATTTTAAGAAGATTTCAGGAATTAATTTTTGAAACTCACTCATCAAGCTTGTTGACATGTTCTAATTCATTCATTCAAGCGTGAGTCAACTCAATCTAATACGTTGATAATAGGGAAGACTGAGGAAAAAAGGTAATTTTGCCATTTTCCCCACCTTGTAAACTCGAATCAATCTGAATAAATTGGTGTCAAAAATGAGTCCTAATCAGTGCCAGCAATTATCTCAATACTATAAATAAGGCAAAAAATATTTGAATGAGACTGTTCCGATGAAATAGAAAGGCATTATCACACCACTAGGTGGATTAAGAATAGTTTTTTATATATATTCATGGATCAGTTTTGTAAAAAATATGATTACAAATTATTTTTGACAAATTTTGGAATTTTTAATGAGTCACACTTATTTCCTTGTTTTGTCATTATTTTTTTACCTCCCCAATAGCACCCATGACATTCACGAAAAAATCATGACACGCAAGAATAAATGTTGGCATGCCAATTTGCCCCACCATTTGTTTACCAATTTGCCCCACGTTTTTTGACAACTAAAGCAAATACATAAAATCTGCGTACAAATACATAAATAATTCCGTTAAATTCGTGTTCAGCTCTCTCAAATCAGGTTGAAAATTTACTATTAGTTGAATCCCTTTCCAACATAAAATCTACAGGTGAAATAATTGTAAGTGGATAAATGTGCGTCACCACTGTCAAAAAACCTGTTTAATTCTACCTAGTGGTGTAATAATGCATTTCTCATATTACTCATAACGTCATAAATATTACTGTGGACTTCGCGAAAACAACTGTTCATTGAATAGGAATAGGAAAGATTTATTGAACTTAATCTAACAAACTCTACAAATCTTGTTTATCCTGTAGTTCCGGAACCGGAAGTAGTATCTTCGACAAATTAAGGAATTCCGTATGAAACTGTAAGACTTTTCCTTTAAACTTCCTTTTGAAAAGTGAGTCAGATCCTTTTTGCAGTTTTTAATAACCATTTCCAATTCTTCCGAAACCTGATTCAGATGAACGGAATAGCCGAAGTTTGTGCGTTTGCCAGTAGCAAATATGAGATACAAATTGGAACAGTAGTTAAACCTATACTTACTATCTCATGCTCTATTTCGATTAAACCAATTAAACGAAATCTAACGAACGAAACGAAGCTGCGTTTCTGTTACTTCTGCATATGTAACTCAAATAAACAGCATGAATCAGCAGCATAGAGCATGTAGTAGAATTATTATTCATCATCATTATTATTATTATTATTATTATTATTATTATTATTATTATTATTATTATTATTATTATTATTATTATTATTATTATTATTATTATTATTATTATTATTATTATTATTATTATTATTATTATTATTATTATTATTATTATTATTATTATTATTATTATTATTATTATTATTATTATTATTATTATTATTATTATTGACATCACTATACCATCAGCACGGTATTACTGCACTACCGGATGTTAAAATTACATACTTTTTTCAAATAAATTTCAATTCATTGACCTTCTTTTATTCTTTCGGTCGTACTTATCACAAAATAGCTAAAATTTGTATCAACCGCAGTACTGTCTTTTACTAATATCACATACTAGTGGGAGACATCCCCAGCCGTTTTTTTTATTATAGCGTGTACGGAATAGAACAAAGCACGCGTCGTTTGCTTTGTGTTTTCTCCTTTCACCGAACCACACCATACCGGTGTTGTGCAAATTGTCATTCTATATGGCGATTTGAGACACTTATCGCCCTGTAACTGCGGAACCGAAGGTCAAATCAGGATGAAATTTCAGAGTAACTTTAAAGATAATATGAGATATAATTCAAATCAAGATTTGTGAGAATCGGTTGAAACATCGCAGAGAAATCGAAGTGAATTCCGTTTTTGAGTTATTCTTCACCACTTTCGGTGCTTCCGGAACAGGAAAAGGGGGACCAGTAGTGCCGAATTAAGTTTTCATGTCCATAAACTAACAATCTCTGTAAACTGGAAGAATCTTATCATTTTTACTTTTCGCTTTCAGCTTATCAGTGCGTCAGCGGTTTATGTCGAACTGCTAACGCCACCTAACGGTAAACGGTGGTGTTAGCAGTTCAACATAAACTACTGAAGCACTGATGAGCTGAAAGCGAAAAGTAAAAATGGAAATAGTTATGTGTACTTAGCACAAATCCGGTACCCACGCGGTACCAAACCCATAAATAACGAATGAAATTGGTAATTTTCCACTTATCACGCTTTAGTTCCAAAACCAGAAATCGGATCTCGATAAAATGTTCTAACAATTTTTAGAAAACTAGAAGATCTTTCAACTAAATCTCAGTTTGTGAAAATCGGTTCAGCCGTTTAAAAGAAATTCAATAGCAGGCTATGGGACTATGAGATCTTTTATTTGAATCTTAGTTTGTGAAAATGGCTTAAGCCATCTGCACATTCAAGGACCCGATCAGGTTGTACCAAACACCTTGCACGGAAAGACCTATATCAGCATTTTGGCGAAAAAATTAGTTGATTTTCTGATTTTAGTTAGTTATTTTTTGAGACAACTAAAAAAATCTTACTTTTGCTAATTTAGATTTTTTAATTCTAATTTCCTTGATAATAATAAAATATTTATTGAAATGGCTATTTTTTTAGTTGAATTCACCAATTGTCATTTCTTAGCTAAGGCACACTTCATATCCATTCAACTAATTTTTTAGTTGAATTAGAGAAATAAAACGTTGTTTTCAACCAACATAAATGGTTGAATTGGTTTCTGCAATTTGCAGCTATATGGCGCTCTGTCGCCGAAATAACGCACCGTAATGACTACTAGCCACTAGATGGCACACTACTACCGAAAAAAAATTCAGTCGCGGTTGTCTTTTCTATATTGGCAGGTATAAATACGATGTTGTATTGGAGAAAAACACATAAGCGAAACATAAACTTCTTTTTGAACATTTTTCTTCTAAATCGCTGTTTGCTTCATTCGACTTCGCGAAATCGACTCTCTCGACTGAAAACTTTGAGCACTCGGAAAATAAAAACCGAATACAAGTAGTACATCGAACGGCGTGGCCCGGAAGGTTGGAAGATACAAAAAACATCATTTGACATGTACAATTAGAGTGCAACATTCGAAACTCAATTCACTGTTCCGCGTAAAAACATTATTACGCACAATCGCTTCAAATGCGCACAAATTCTGAATAAATACACTTTCCACTAACAGTTTACGTCATTTTTACATACCGGTTTAGAAATTTATATATGGATATATCGTAACACATGCATAAAACATCTAATCAATTTGCAAGCAGTTTCAACAAGACTGTCCCTTTTAGCTTTTTATTGGATTGTTTTGTTTTGACACTTCTCATGAATTTTGTGGCTAATAAACTGGTGGTAGGTAAATAGAAACAAATTTTCTGATTTCAAAAACAAAATTAGTTGTCAATGAGAATTTCGTGTTGGATTGAGATATTGCTGGTTTGTGTCCAGAATATTCGCCAACTAAACACATTCTCTAAAAATAAGAGTTTTTTTCAGCAAATAAATTCTCAATTTTAACTAATTTTATAGTTATTTTGGAAATTTTGTTGTTAAAATCAACTAATTCAAAAACAGTAATACGAATTAGGCGCAGAGCTAATTTCGGTCGTTCCGTGTGTTGACTTCAGTAGACTTTTCAAAAATAGCCCCCCCCCCCCTTAATTAAAAGCCTATGTAGACTTTTCTTTTTAACAAAACATTGTTTTACAGTCTATTACATAAGAGTGTGGTCACGATTACTCGCGACCGGTAAATTGGAAAGGTGTGATTTCTTTTAACACAGAGGGCAGTAGTGTCATTCATGCAATGCGAGAATAAATCAGCTAACTATTGTCACAGGTCAGTAGGTCACAAATCACTTTTTCGTCTTTTTCAGACAATACACCGAAGATCCGCGATTTGGAAAGTCGACAACATTTTTCACTTCTTTAAAACAATTCACCCACTTACTCACAAACTTTTTAGACTTTTGCATGTATTTCGCCACAGCATCCTGCGTCATTTTGGGACCTTTCGGATACGAGCACAAAAAAAACTGCTTCGAAGCGCGAAGCGTATGCGGTACTCATTTTGGAAAAATGCTGAGATCGAATTGTAAACAATAGTCAGCTGATTTATTCCCGCATTGCATGAAGAACACTACTACCCTATGTGTTAAAAAAAATAACACCATTCCACTTTACCGATCGCAGGTAATCGTGATCACGCTCTTATGTAACAGACTATAATCAGTTTTCGGTGAGAGGTAGTATTACTTAGTCCCCAGTCACTGAAAGCTCAACAAGATTTTTACAGTTTTTACATAAATTTGATCCAGGGAACGGGTATAGTGTGATGGGTAAGTCGATGCCCTTTCACGCAGCCCACCTGGGTTCGATTCCCAACCCCGCATATAGGGTCAGAAAAACCTTAAGGTTAAAACCTCTATAATCGAAACAAAAAAAATATTTGATCCAGCACAGTTTTAACCGAGTGTTTACCTACACCCCGAGATCGCTACGAAATAGTTTCGACTGATATTGAATATTATCGATCAGTTGTGGTAATCCATCGTGAATTTCGCTGGAAATATGTGGCAGTACTGCGTCCAATAGCGAGACAAAAATTATTTTGATTATACATACATAAATGAAATATTCCGTTAATGTTCAAATCTAGTGAAACAACCAAGGTCGAGCCCTTTGTATTAGCGGAAATATTTATAAAAGATTTTGTTCCAACAAGATGAGACTACATGCTATTCATCATACACAACAATAAACTATTTGTGTTGAAAATTTGAGCAAAATGATAATTTTAATAAAAGGTTTTTCTTTTCTATTGAAAATTGAGAAAAGATTATTTATCCATCAACTTGATTCAGTTGGTGCATTTCATTGTAAATTCAACCAAGAATTATATGGATTTGAAATGAAGATCTTAAATCTTAATTATATTTGGGAAATTCTGAAACCATACCGTCTGTTTTCAAGTATGAAACGTTGTCATAACGGATCAGGGTAATTTCGCCGAAAGCCATTTCGCCGAAAGGGTCATTTCGTCGAGTCCAATTAGTTCACTTGAGCCAATCAGGTCTGAAGCATCAAAGCAATTGCATAGGTGTATCCGTTTACTAAGTAAAAATGAAATAATATATAATGCGGCTTCGCCACGACTTTCGGCGAAATAGCTTTCAGCGAAATGACCCGTTTCTGTCATAACATCCCTGTTATTCAATATATTTAAGAGGAAAAGATATGCAACAAATTTACTTAACGAGGATCTCTCATATCGTTTGCATATCTGATGCGACATCTTGAGTCCGGAGGTGATTGAAAAATTCGAAGGGCTTGTCGAATTTCTCAAACTCGTTTTATACACTTTTATTTTGGTTACATGGCTCAGAATAGTAATCCTTATCCGTATGTATGTTCCAAACCGTGCACATTTATTGGATACTTCTGTCTCAACAGCGTTTCTCCACACATTCACGAAAGAAGAGATTCGTGTAATTCCCTCGAAGTCTTGGCATTACATTCCTTTTGTGGAATTTGGTATTTATGTTTCAACAGATTCCGCAGTCGATTTATTACATACAAAATTATTGCATGGCTAGTACTATGAATCCTACTGACACTAAAAATCCTTCCAAGTAAGGGTTCGAACATTTAGGACAGCTGCAGGCTTATGTCAACTTTTCCGGCTCTGTGTAGATCGGCATGCAGTTAGGAGGGGCTGGGGTTCACTAGGAGATTGATAGTACCTATTAGCTCTCTCCGGACAGTACCTGCCTAGATGCCGTGTGGAATCCGACCGAGAAAAAATGAACCGAGAATAGATCAACTGGGTTCCTGCTTCCATGTCGAAAAAAAGCGACAATTGCTGGAGTTTCTTTTTCCTTTCAGTTATCAGATATTTTCAATGTTTCACTTCTGATTACTCTATTTTACTAAAGTATCTCTTCATTCAATCTATCAATTTCCGTCTAGCTTGCACAATTTTTCACCAGCGAGCATTCTCTTGAGGTCTGAGAACAGGAAAAAGTCACTGGAGGCCAAATCTGGAGAATACAGTGGATGGTGGGGGGGCAATTCGAAGCCCAATTCGTTCAATTTCAGCATGGTTTTCATCGACTTGTGACACGGTGCATTGTCTTGATGAAACAAAACTTTTTTCTTCTTTGAATCAGGCCGTTTTTTTTTGAAATTTCGTCCTTCAAACGCTCTAATAACGCTATATAGTCACTGTTGATGGTTTTTCCCTTTTCAAGGTAGTCGATGAAAATTATACCATGCGAATCCCAAAATACAGACGCCATAACCTTACCGGCCAATTGTTGAGTCTTTCCACGCTTTGGGTTCGGTTCATCGCGAGCAGTCCACTCAGCTGACTGTCGATTGGACTCCGGAGTGAAGTGATGAAGCCATGTTTCGTCCATTGTTATATATCGACGAAAAAAATCAGAATCATCAATTCGTTGTTGTTTTTGATCGATTGTAAGCTCACGCAGCGCCCATTTTGCACAAAGCTTTCTCATATCCAAATATTCGTGAATAATATGTCCAACACGTTCCTTTGATATCTTTAGGGTGTCAGCTATCTCGATCAACTTCACTTTAAAGTCATTGAAAATCATTTTGTGGATTTTTTTCACGTTTTCATCGGTAACAGCCTCTTTTGGACGTCCACTGCGTTCATCGTCTTCGGTGCTCATATGACCAGTACGAAATTTTACGAATTGTTGCTTCGCCCGGTGCAGAGTCTGGATAACACTCATCAAGCCATTTTTTGGTATCGGTGGCACTTTTTTTCATCAAAAAGTAGTGTTTCATCAACACACGAAATTCCTTTTTTTCCATTTTTTTCACAATAACAAAAGTAGCTTCACTCAAAATGCAATATCTCACAAACTAATAATCAGACAGCTGTCAAATTTATACACGTATCTTTTTAAGGTTGGTACTAACTGAAAATGGTATGGATTTAATTCTAGTGGCGCCCTCTCATAGAAACGATATGAACTTATCAGCCGATCTGTTATCTGTTACTATCTCGTGACATTAGAGGCGACATAGTAAAGACTTTTAAATATAGTTGAATTAAATGGAATTTATTATATTTTTAAATCAAATGCTAACCTTTTTTTCTTAAAACCGACGGCTAAACAAAAATGTCTCTTTAGCGATCTTTACAAAATTCTTTTGTTAAATTAAATTTCTAATTTATATACGATGAACTCAATTGATAATGAGAAAACACATAATGGTGGAGAAACTTAACGACATAAAAATAACTTCTTGCATACAAAACTTGAGCACAAGCTTGGCGAAGAGAAGCTTGAATATCGAAATCCGTATCGCAAGTATGTACATAAGATATAATTGCATACATTTGGGATATTGGTGTAATTTCATCGGTTATAAAACAAATACAAATCAAGACAAACAATGTTCGGTGTTGGTTCCTAATCAAGATCATTCTGATTATCATTAGAAATTTTGGTTGCCTTGTTCCACATCAATGGTTCGAACAACCCCATGGGGCTGATCCTTGCAGTTTTTTAATTAATTTTTTTTAAATTTGTTATTATTTTTAAAATAAAGAAGTAACAGCAAAAATAATATATAGGCATTTGCAAATCTTGATGTTTTAGATGATAAATAGTCATTTAAACACAAGAATATGATTCAACAGATTAGAAACATTACATTTTCTTCTAATGACTTTATTTTTAATATCTCAAATGATTCTATTATTGCTGGTTCTGATTTTATTATTGTTTGCTTTACAACTATTCAGAACTTCGAGTAGACTAAATATTCTTATTTCCTGTCATAAATTTCTTTCAAGAATCCTAGTTGAAATGTTCATACGATAGCTAGAATTATGGATATAAAACCGATTTGACCATTAGTTCGATATGGTATCAATGTTGTGTTGAAATATACGAGTTAGCTTCAGCTTAAAGTAAGACAAAGATATTGAATACACCAAATATAAATCAATAGAATTTTAAAAAGTGGTTTTAAAATTATTTTAATGTATAGATTTTTGTTTGATCTTTTGCAAATTAATCTTACTAATTATTCATGTACATTTATTGTCCTCAATTAGAGTTTAAAAAACCATCCTCAATCCACCTAGTGGTGTGATAAAGCCTTTCTCTTTATCATTCTATTTATTTATATATGAAATTTCCAAAATCGAAAAAAAAAATTATGACGAAAGTCTTATACCGTTTTCGTTTTTGAACCTACACGCGGGCGACTCTGACTCCGAGTAAAACAAACATGTAGTACGCGCCCTAAACAACAACTCATAAAAAATAAACAAACTCGCATGGATGCGTAGTGCGACCCGAGAAAATTTTCAGAGCGAAACTACGCGATTGGAGTCCGATCTAGAGCGACCACAGGTTGCTAAAACAAACATCTCAAAAGTTGTTTGGGCGACTCTGATCAATAAACGAAAACGGTATTAGAATTTCATGAACATAGTAGCTAAGCTTATTATAATCGGTTCAGCCATTTCCGAGAAACTTGCGCGATAAAAAAAAACAACGCGTTTTGTTCGTTACGTCACTTATTTTCGGAACCAAAAGTCACAGCCATTTGATTTTCGAACTTGATCAATGGCCCGTCAGTAACTTTTAAACGCGCCAAAGTTTGTTTTTCCAGCAATTCTAATACTTTTCTTTAGAGAATGGCAATATCGCACGGACTTATTAATATCTATCAAGACTAATAATATCATTTTACTAGGAGAAATAATCAGCTGAAGTTAATCGATTGCTGATCTAAACTGATATTCAGATGATTAGAAGTGATAAATGGCAACGTTAGTTTAAAATGTCAGGCACTAATAGTCACCCAGAAAGCAATTTGACAACGATTAAAAGTCATGTTCAAACCAAAGTCTTGGTATTACATTCCTTTTGTGGCATTTGACCATTCTGTACCAATGCCGATTCCTGGCATACATAACCGTTCTAAGATTAGACATTTTGCTATATCTACAAAGTGATTCGAATGGTATATGACACTCTCCCTTCAGGCTTCAGATAAAAAGTCACATTTTACGTTTTACAAATATGAGAAAGGCCAAACGCAAATTTTCTACTTACACCTCCAGTAATTATAGTTTATTTAGTATTTTTATAGTCGCAGTTGATTTCTAATTTAATCTATATTGAATATTTCTAAATCTTGAAGTGAATACTCACATAAAGTTAACGAAATTTTAAAAATATTCCTATGTAAGTATTTTTACTTTATGACGCTAGTATCCTCTTCATAGTACACTTCAATACGTTTTGTTGCCATTCCACAATGCTTGTCAACTTCAGGAATATATTAACAGAAATATAGATGTACATACGGGAATGATAGGCATGGATGCTAAAGATGTAATAAAAAGTATGGGATCGTGTACAGAAGCGACCTATACGTAGAAAACGTGCTGCGCCAACCGAATTTCTACATCCATTCATTCTCTTTCTGCTTATTTTAGTACAGTCAGCAAATTGAAATAGTAGCTATATCCGACCCGATCCGAGATGAGAGATGGCACATTCATGTTCATAAATGCCACTCTGTCAAGGCACGTTTATCCTGCGATCTCAGATGTTTGAGTGTGGATGGACGTATAGAGAAAAAACAATCCATCTTCCTGTCATGTCACCTTCATATTCGAAATGCGTACATATTCATGTTTCTGTTAAGCTTTTCTCTTTTACTTTTTCGAATCGTAGAAATATGTTTTCTTTGTACACATCGCTATTATTCTTCGCACTGAATATTATCAGTTTGGCAAGTTGAACAACAGTGGCACATCGAATCTAATTTTTCTGGCAGCAGAATTTTCAGCTAAAAGGAAAACATAATCATAAAGCATATCATGGATAGGGGACTATAAAAACAAGTTTTACTTACAAAGTTAATGCCATGGTATAGATGCTTCCGACTTTCTCGTTTTCTACCATTTTAAACAATTGCAGATGTAATTCAGATAGATGTTGTCCTTTGGAAGTAAGTAAGACAAGAATTACGTTTACTACCCTACTGTTTTAACTTTTTCTCTCGTTCTCAATAAACATTAAAAACGAATTTATGTGCAAATGGCAGTTTCTCTTCGTTTGTTCTTTCAACTATTACGGCATATTCCTGTATTTTCCAACAACATATTATTCAATATTATAGATATTCTAGATAAAGAAATAAAGGAAAGGATTACCAATTGTGCCGTAATGATCGGGAGAAAATGTATTCTAAGAAAAACTGTTATTTGCACTTACGACCATTTCTTGTTTGACTTTATTTATTTCGATATTAGAAGAATGAAAATGCTAGCGGAATGTGAAACGTTTGTGGAATTTGGACTAGTTTAGATAATTAAACAAAAAATTTAATATATTATGTATTGAGGGAAGTAAATAATATTCAACGGTCTAATTGCAAAATAGATCAAATCAAAATTTCGTTTCCTTGAATAAAATTATAATGTCGTATGAAAATTCGTCTGCCTATAAAGTTTAGAAATGTTTGAATTTTCTTACAGTCTCTCTTCTTCCTTAAATTCAGTCAAGATCTAAGTGAGTGTCGTAGCTTGACACATAAAGTACTAATAAAGTGAATTAATTGATTCCAAGACAATCCAAGTGAGATATGTGAACAATATTTTGTATGAGTGCTATTTTTTTCTTTCTGTCTTTCTCCGTAATGGCTCAGATCTCTAGATCCATAAAGTTCAAATGCTATTATTATAAATATTTGCTCTACTATTATAAATGTAGACTTTTGCAAAATGTTATTAGATGCAGAGGTATTTTTTTGTAATCGCATCACGTAAGAACGAGTGAACGGATTTACATATTTTGTTTGATCAGATTACACCGGAAAAGTTTGAAAATCCATAAATTTGCTCTGTATGAAAATGGAATTTTACACTGGAAAAAGTCACCAATGATTGTTAGATCTACGATTGCTGTTTAGCGCGCAACGAGATACTCAGTATTTCGCCGTTGAATCGTTGGAAAATCGTTTGGCGCCCAACGAGTAGTTTTGGGTGGAAACTTTACATGCATCCATGTGATTCGTCGTTTTGAAATACGAGCTTTATAGAGTATGCCAAATGACTAAAAGGTAGAACGCATACGATTGTTCCAGCTATACCATAAGCAGGATCAAAAGTTCTGATATCGTTTACCAGTAGATGCATTGTGTGCAATGAAATCAGTTAAATGAATAATGTTGGACATCATGGGCGTGATTTGAACAAATCAAATTATAGAACGATTTTTTTAAATCAAAAATAGGATTCTGCGGTCAAATACAGGGATGGGTATAGCGTGATGGGTAAGTCGATACTTTTCACGCAGTCCATCTGAGTTCGATTCCCAACTCCGCACATACGGTCAGAAAATGTTCCTGGTCCGAAGAGACGAATGATCTTGCCCAAGTAGCACGTTAAGTTGTTGTCCTGTATTTTCATACCGATTGTGCAACTTATCAAGTTAGTTTATATTACTATTATGATAACTGTTGTGTTATGAAAAAATGCACCTTTCTGTGTTGTGCAACATATCTTTAAGTTCTTCCGTTGTTTTGAATAACAACATTTTAAGCTATTTTCGACTATCAGTGATATTTGATGGAGAGAAATTGAATATGCAACTTTAATATGAACTTGGGTTTTACAAACGTTAATATGAACTTGGAAAATCAGTTTTGAGACTAGCTAAAATAATAACAAAAAAACAATTTTACGTTAGAGATATGTGACCGAATAAATAATCGATTGTTACACTTATTTTAAAAAATTCTCATTTAGTTGCGTCTGTTTTATTTAAAACGATTGTGCAACTGATACAAAAACTGATGCACAGATCCCATTACAAATGCAGCAATAAAATCAGCGAAAACCTACTTTAATTCACATATTGGTGTAATGCTGCCTTTCTCATACTATTCATTTTCTCTTATATATGTTACAGCAAAAATTATCCGAAGTACTAAAATTTATAAAAGTTCAGAAAAAAGTTTTGAAGATTTCTATTGCATAATACCACTACATTGACACATTACATTTAAAGTGAAGTTAGCCCCATTTTATGACATTTGATTACTATTGTCGGTATTTCTGGAACCGAATGCTGAATATCGGCATAGTGACATTCGGTTCATTCAACCATACACACTTGTTTATGATGCTCTATGGTGATTTGAATTTTGGAAAAAAATGTACCGGTAGTCGGACTTGGATACAATTCAGTAAATCATTTATGGGACTATCAATGGTTTATTTGGTTACAGACTCTCATGGTCATACAAACTAGAGAAATTCACTACCCAATATAAAGGGAAAGCTTATGAAAAAATATTCTTGAAATTGATATTTTTACACTAAGCACTCTACCTTCGGATCCAAGGATTTGATCCGAATGTAAATTGAAATATTCTTATGACATCTTAAGACCCTTCAGTAGAATCTAAGATGGTGAAAATCGGTGTAACCATCTCCGAGAAAAGTGAGTGACATTATTTTCACATTCTTGGTGCATATCACCCTGTAATTTCGAACCAGAAGTCGTATCCAAACGAATATCAAGATCTCCCTCGTTCCGGGCCTCGGTTCAAAAGTCGGTTTTCATAGTGATTGCATAGCCTTTCTATATGAGCAAGGCAAAAACAATTAGGGAACTCGTGGAAACTACTATGTAATGTAAACAAGAATTGAATTGATGTTTACAAAAGCAAAAAAACTTTAATTTCTAATGAATGAAGTTTCACATTTGATTTTCAATACAACTGCTCGTATCACAAACATGGATCTTCGAAAATATACTGAGCATTGAAAATGATAATGCTATATATTGTAGAATTGGTTGTCTGTATTTTTATAAATATAAAATCGACAACGAATTGCATTTTAATGGTGAAACATGTATTCATACGCCGATTATCCGATTTTTCAAGATCGAAAATTTTCAAACCTTAATCGTCGGGTAGCACTCCTTATATATCCGATTCAGCTCAAATTATGCATGGAGACTTATTTCGAGATGCTTACACTTTTGAGCTCTACCGCTTTACGAAATTAGAGGTGATCCCAAAATATTGACACCCTTATATGCATTAGAGCGGTGAAAACGATCTGTTTTGTAGGTTACGTCACTTATACCATCATATCTCCGGAACCAAATGAACACAGCCATTTGATTTTCGAACTTGATCAATGGTCCAATAGTAGCTTTCAAACGAACCTAGGTTTGTAAAAATTGGTTTCGCCATTTCCGAGAAACTTGCGCGGTAAAAAAAGCAACTCGTTTTGTCGATTACGTCATTTATACCATCATATCTCCGGAACCAGAAGTCCAGCCATTTAATCTTCGAACTTGACCAATAGCCTAATACTAGCTCTCAAACGAGCCTAAGCTTGTTGAAATCGGTTTAGGTCTCTGAGAAAATTGCGCATTGAAAAAATTCGTTAAAAGATGCACATACACACAGACATTTTCCGATCTCGTCGAGCTAAGTCGATTGATATATTACACCATGGGTCTTCGAGGCTCCGTTCGATAGTCGGTTTTCCCAGCAATTCTAATACTTTTCTATAGAGATAGGCAAAAAGATTTTGCTTGCATTTATCATGTCGATGTTCGTTCTGCCGCTTCGGATGAATTTTCAAGGACAGATTACTTAAAATGGACTTCTTAGATGCTATTCATGATATTTGTAATCTGCGTAAGCCAAATCATTCCATTTTCCTAACGACCAATTACCAAATACTAATCGTGAATATCATACATGGAGGACAAGTCGTGGCATGTGAAAACCATTAGTTGTGTGATACACTGTTTTATGCATAGACTTGAACAATAAGAAGAATACTGGTAACTCCTCATGTTCACTTTGCTAGAACAGACGAATTGCACATTTTGTCATATAATTCTTTCTGATATTGATTCTAAGGACCGAACTCAATGCCAATCGGTAATTGTAGATCAAATAATAAGCCAAATTATGTGGTGGTTCTGCTAATCAGACGACTACTGATACAATTACTAAACGAATTCAGTGTTCCTGTAAAAGTTAATGAACACAATATTTAATAAAACGATAATTTGAACTTTCAAATGTCGAATAAGGATGTCTCATTTTATTGCTAAATTGTTAATCGAAAATTGATCCTGTGCTACGAACATTCATCAAACACGTTAGTCGTGTCGTAATATCATCAGACTAGCGGCAGACTCTGTCAGCTTGGAGCGAAATCAATCTTCAGTTCAGCAACGCCATCGTCCGGTATCACATTCAACATATCATATCAATTGCGTATGAGTGCGCATTGCTGCTATTTTGGCGCGCACGAATTTGACATTTCTCTCCCCTACTTCTATGTACGAGATTCGATGCGGACTCGCCTGAGGGCGTCATGCTCGCAAAAAAAGGATGTTGCCAATGATTTGTTCAGGAAATGTGAGAGCTGGATTTCTAGATAATCCCCGATTCTGCAATCCGACGGATTTGTGATACGAACGAATGTACACTTTCATTCGAGTTCGAATTTTGCATTCTATATTCCGTTCGACTTGTATGATTCGATCGACTCTCGTTCGGGAACACTTCAAATTTCGAACACTAACCATCAAAGCTGTCAACACTACTTACACGTTCTTTTTATATTATTCATTTCTTAGTAAACGAAACCGTCGTATAGAACAGGGGTGAATATGTTGTCTTTGCTAGCGGTGAACCAGTTTATGGGAAACCGCTCAAAACAATTTTATTCCTTCTGATAATCCCAAGGATTTTGTCATTAAATTTTTAAACATCTTCAGTCTACAATTAAGCCTTAACATGTAATGACAATCGAGGGCAGTTTTTGTAAAATTGCGGAATCAATTTAAAGTATTCATCTTGGTCATCTTTGCTCCACCCTTCATCCCAAATGTCGAAACCATTAGTTTAAAGATATACAATCTGTTCAATGCACTGATTCAAAGGATGAGATGGCGATCGGTGCGTTTGCTTAATTTTTTCGTAACAAAACTTTTGCAATGTTCCCAATAATTTTTGATGATATTTCTTCTAGGGGCCGAATTTAATGTGTTGAATATGAATTTGTCGTAATTGACAATTCTGCTGTCCGAAATCATAAATTTCGAAGTTTGACGGATCAGGAAGTGTTATATAAAATTTTATTAAAACAAAACTATTTTCATTAAATTTTAACGATTATTGGAAAAAAATTCTTAGACCATATGAAAAAACAGCATTGTTAGTTTATTTTCAAATTTTCGATAAAAATATATAAAATCGATTGTTTACCGACACGCGGCACTCCAAATTTACACCACAAAGCTTTAACCCATTATGTCCTAGCGTATGAAATATCATACGTAGAAATATCCATTTTTCAAAAAATGTTTACTGTGGAACTGCACTACCCAACAGCTTCACGATAGCAAAAACAGATAAACTACAACAGGCAACTTCTTAGTGCGTTAAATCAGTTGTTTGTTTTTCAAAATTTAATTGTATTTTGATCCTTGACCTTTGACCTACTTGTATTTGTATTTGTATTTTTAGGTCAAATTATGCGCTATTACTTATATCTTGTGACAAAACATTAGCAGAGGCTCTAAAAAGGTTATATCTATATAAAAATAATGCCAAGTAATGTGTAAAATAATGTAAAATTTGAAGCTAACATTTGTGTCTATGATATATCATACGGTGGAATAATTTCGTTTAAAAGAGATTTCCAACAGTGGTTTTGCTTTTCCCATAATCTTCAACACATAACATGATGGAACGGATGATATCAGTTCATTTGATTTAAATTTTAAAACCCCCGGGTTAGAATGGGTTAACAACGGCAGTAACAAAACCACTAGTAGTAATAGTAATAGTAATAGTAATAGTAATAGTAATAGTAATAGTAATGGTAATAGTAATAGTAATAGTAATAGTAATAGTAATAGTAATAGTAATAGTAATAGTAATAGTAATAGTAATAGTAATAGTAATAGTAATAGTAATAGTAATAGTAATAGTAATAGTAATAGTAATAGTAATAGTAATAGTAATAGTAATAGTAATAGTAATAGTAATAGTAATAGTAATAGTAATAGTAATAGTAATAGTAATAGTAATAGTAATAGTAATAGTAATAGTAATAGTAATAGTAATAGTAATAGTAATAGTAATAGTAATAGTAATAGTAATAACAAAAGTTGTAGTAATGCATTTTAAAAAAATTTTAAAATTACATCTGGGAAAATAATCAAAAAACAATTATGTCTCTGTTATATGTAATTTTTTATGTTCGTTCCATAGTAATTTTCTTGAGTGAGGAAGATGATTATAATTAGGTAATAATGAACATCTTTGTCAATGCTTCGATTTTCAAAACTAGGTGGTAATACAGATGATGTATTTGCAATTATATGGCAAAATCGTTATCGTCCCATGTTTTTAGGGGCAAAAGTACCCGAATTGTGTAGGGCAAGAATTTACTTACGTATATTATGTATGGGTTATCAATCTAACGAAGAATACTGAACAATCTTCCCCATGGCAAATATTTCATTTACGAAATTTTCTTTAAATAAGAAGAATAACCTTTATGGGGGTGCCTTTTGTCCCGTTGTTGTCATGAGTTTTGCTCCGTGGTTTTGATGGATGTTTACTCGTTGTTGAGGTTCATCCTGCCTCTATGTTAAGATAGTTTTGAGTTCGAGCAATTTAAAATGTATATTTTCATGTTTTCCAAGATGTCATGTTATGCCCCGCATATATTTCAATTTTAAGGGTTTAGGAAAATAGGATATTTTATGTATTTTTCAATGCATTTAGCGAGTGTTTGTTCGTAATTATGAGAAACGTGTTATTCTCTTCAGTTGAATTATAGAAACATTTCCTTAGAGGGTACGTTTTACCCCATTTACCCCAACATCTAGCATGGACTAAAAAGTGGAATAGTTAAGAGCTCATCATAGAATTTTTGCCTTTCCCATAAAGAATGCAATCACTGTGCAACTCGAGTTTTGAACCGAGATCCGGAGTTGAACAAGTACCTGCATAGACTATTTTGTACTGTTCATATACTACATCAGAGCCCCTCCTATTAAGCTTAAAAATATTCCCTTCGATCTAAACGTGTGACAATCGATTCCCTGAGATGTAGAAGTGAGCCCCTTTTGTCATTATTTATGGTACTTCCAGACACGGAGACCAGCATAACATAAAATAGTTTGTATGCCCACGAATTAGTATCACGAATAAATAAATAGCCCAACTTTGAAGATTTTTTAGTATCGTCATCTGTTATGATGGTTTGATTTTTAAAAACTCATCACCCTGTAATTTTAAAATTGGAAGTCGGAGTCGGATAAAATTCACCAATTTTGTATGGAATGATAAGTTTATTTTAATTTGAATTTTTATTTATTAAATTCATTTTGGCCTTCTTTTAGTTTCCCTATTCCCGATACTTTCAGAAACGGAATTCGAAAGCGGTGGACCGAAGCCAGTTAAATTTGTCTAATGGATTGTAAACAATTTCATTAGATTCGAAAATTTTGAAAATCAGTGTAGCCATCTTATACCGTTTTCGTTTTTGAACCTAGACGCGGGCGACTCTGACTCCGAGTAAAACGAACACGTGGTACGCGTCCTAAACAACAACTCATGAAAAAAAGAAAAAAATAAACAAACTTGCATGGATGCGTGGTGCGACCCGAGAAAATTTTCAGAGCGAAACTACGCGATTGGAGTCCGATCTAGAGCGACCTCAGGTTGCTAAAACAAACATATCAAGCGTTGTTTGGGCGACTCTGGGTCAGCTTTCGGGCTGCTCTGATCAATAAACAAAAACGGTATTAGAGAAATCGTAGTGCGCTCAGAATGAAAATTTTGAGTACTTTCTGGAGTCGAAAATCGAATATCGATAAAACTGAAATAAATTTATTTGGTAATCGATCCTCTAAATTTTTGAATCCGATAAACACAATAAATTAATGTGAAATTTTTAAACTAATCACTCAGAACCGGAAGTCGATTAAAAACAAGCAGTTCTTATTGGACCTTAAGACGTTTCATTTGAATATTAGATCGATAAAATCGCTTCGGTCGGATCCAACTGAAATTCAGACACCTTATATGGCAGCATACTATTCATATGAATATGAATTTGTAGAAATCAGTTAATGCATCTGCGAATAAAATCAATGAAATTATTTTTCTCATACAAATTTAATTATGTGTATGTATGTATGTATGTATTTGTAAAGACACCATCAGTTCAAAGCTTTACCAGTGTATTCAGGGAGACTTACAGTAGATCCGAATTTGATTATCAGATAACTTTCATACAACTGCTATAAGGAAGGCCAAAATGGGTTTTGAGGACCCGGCGCCTTCCAGCAAGGCCATCCGGGGTGAATTTGAAAAAAGGTCAAGTAGTTTACGATAAAATTTTCCACACACAAATTCTCGACGCTTATCTCGACGAACTTCTTCGAATGGTATAAGGATGTAAGAAATTGTGTTCTTCCAAAAATTATACTGGAAGCAGTATAAATCAGCATAAGTATCCTAATACTTATGTCATGTTCGAATGGTCATGTTGCCTAAAACGAACCGTGCTAAAATCGAAACGTCATGAAAAAGGGTGTGTGTCCAAAGTCTTTTAGGGGCTAAGAAACAATTGCATAAGACAGTATTTAAAATTGTGTTTCACTTTGCTTCAAAACATTGCTTTATCGTCAAGCGCGTAGAACTCTTGACTCTCTTGTTGGATAGCTATTACCGTACGGAATCGCGTTACACGTTTTACTTTACAAAATAATACAGGGTTATATACGAGACACGACCGTTCATGATGATAATAAAAATGAAATTTTCAAACTATCATCAACAGATTCAAATTTTTGAAAAACAGTCAAATAATTGCGAAACACTTCAGTTACTAATATATCATAGTCAAGTGCATTCAAGGAGTATTTATTGAATATTATTATGATTTCAAACTTCCACTTTTTTTCGTAACTAGACATTTCTGTGCACTATAATTCAATAATTTTCCAGTGGCACTTCATATTTAATGTGATTATACATAATTTTTGCATGCCAAATAAAAAAATATATGTTCCTTACCGTTTTTGCCTTTCTCATATAGAAATGTTATGCAATCACTGTGAAAACCGACTTTTTAACCGAGGTCAGGAGGGCCGAATGTTATATGCTATTCGACTCAGCTCGACGAACTGAGCAAATGCCTCTGTGCGCGCGCATGTGTGTGTATGTGTGTGTGCGTGGCTGGGCCGTTTATCACAAACTTTGATTCAAAGATCTCTTGGTCCCATAGGTTGCTATTGAATTTAACTCGGATCGGACTTCCGGTTCGGGAATAACGGGGTAAAATTTGCAAAAAAAATGAAGAAAAAGTGCACTCGATTTTCACAGAGACTGCTCAACCGATTCTCTTAAACAAAGATTTAAATTTAATCTCTTATGGTTCCATAGGTTGCTATTGAATTTCATCTGGATCCGATTTCAAGTTCGGGAGTTACGGGGTAAAATGTGCAAAATAAATTAAAAACGTTTCATCGATTTTTTTCAGAGACTGCTCATCCAATTTTCACAAGTGTAGGTTCAAATGAAAGATCTTACAACCCCATATAATAATACCAAATTTCAACCAGATATGCCTTCCGGTTCCGGAATTACAAACTGATAGGTATAAAAATTTCATTTTCAGGGGCGTGTTTTCATGACACGGATAAATTCCATCAAATACATTTAAATAGCCTTAAATTCTTGTATTGGACATATTTGGATGACCAAATACATTTTGGGTATACCGGATCTTCGTTTCAGATTCCGGAAGTATAAAAAAGTGATCGTGTACTACAAACAGGAAATCACTCCAATTTCTTAGAAGCGGATAAACCGGATTTTCAAAAATTCATATTCAAATGCAAGGTTTCAAATACCAAATTCCTGAATATTATTTGGACTGGACATCCGGTTCCGGAAATGTGGGATAAAATGTGCGAAAATTGTTAAAATAAGTGCACCAACTTTCCTCAGAGAGTGCTGATCTGATTTTCACAAACTTAGATTCAAATGAATGGTCTTGTCATCCCATTCAAAATTCCTGGAATTTGGTTTGGATTGGAAAAATGTAAAAAAGAGTACTTATTTATCTCAAAGATGGCGTGACCGTTTTTTACAAACTAAAATTCAAATTAATGATTCTATACAAAACTTCTAAATTTCATCTGGATCCCACTTTCGGTTTCAGGATTATAAGGTAAAATGTGTTAAAAATTTTACACCAACACTTAAAGGGGCGAAACAAATTACTTTAAAAAAATTCTAAATCGACATAAAAACTGTTCCAATCGGTAGAAATTATCAGTAGATGGCCAAACAAAGCGATTCCGGTTATTCCTTCAAAAATCGAAGAAAATTATTTTGAAGAATACCACAGTATTATGTGATAGTATGATTGATATGAGAAAGGCATCATAACACCACTCGGTGGATTAAAACAGGTTTTTTTTTCTCGTAAATCAAAATCTGATTACACCGATATCTACTCTGACTGGTTTGAACGAACGATATAACGAGTTCATTCCGATCGTCATCTTGTTTAGAAAATAACTTAAAACATAAATTTTCAAATCCTACTTGACAAGGTAGCTCAAAACATTACTTCCGGACATGAATTCGCCTTACCCGTTCAAAAAAAAAAATATTGTAAGAATTTGCTTTAATCTCGATGAAGTGGACGTCACCAATTTGGGTTTAATAGTGACTTGAAACATCAATGTTTGGAACCCATTCCAAAATACCCATATGTAGAGATTTTAGACAGTATCGATAACAATAATAATTGACATCCACTTATCAAGCTGGTTAACGTGCTCTGATTGACACGTTCAAACATTAGTATCATTGATTATAAGTACATATTATGAATAGCAAATACTTTTGCTTTGCTTGTTTGAGTTAAATGTTTTCGAACCTACTAGTTGCAAAAACCCTGTGAACCCGAATCGATTATTAGTTAAATTATAAGAATCCATTCACAAATGAGTTATATGCGACAAAAATATGACAGAAAAAGGTTACGCGGCTGAATTCGTATTTTTTAATTAACACCCGGCCCGTGTAGTGAAGAGTAAGGCATTTTTTAATACCAAAACCAATGTTTACTCAACAATTTTATTGTTTAACAAAAAGCGACACTGTTTCGAAGCGTTCACGAGTTGTATGTTGTAAACATTTAGGTATTTTGTTTCATTATGAAGAAAACAGTTACCAATATTAAATAAACAGTTCTATGTCCTCTTCTTATCGATATCAATATTCACACCGAATTACGGCACTGTTTACGTACAGTTTTATAAAACGACTTGGTAGCCGCCGCCACCGGTGTTCGGAAGCACTAAAACGCTTCGCATATCGATATTCCATATCCACGCTTACATCAGCAAGGCAACTACACTGAGGTCTTTTTTATGCGGTTTTTTACGCGACTTTTTTATGCGAATTTTCAGAGTTATGCGGTTTTTTTATGCGAAGTTTCAGAGTTATGCGGTTTTTTTATGCGAATTTTCAGAGTTATGCGGTTTTTTTTATTCGAATTTTCAGAGTGAGGCGGTTTTTTTTATGCGATACGTAAATTCGCATAAAAAAAGACTTCAGTGTAGCTACCATTGATACCTCAATGTCAAAGATCCTATAAGATTTATCAGAAATTAGCTTGGAATTAAGCATAACTTGAAGAAGTAATAATCATTTTTCTTCCTGGAGAGAATCAATCCTTGTTATATTGCTATTAAAAAGTTTTATCAGATTGTTGACCTTCTCTTATGGGGTACTGGATTTACTTCAGCTCATGAAATTGTGAACCGTTCTTCACTCTTCCGGAAATGCAGAATGGTGACGTTTTACTGTAAAATATGTTAATCCGAAGTACTATGCTTCTCTGAGTCCACAGATATTAAAAGATATGAGCTTTTATTGTTGAGCTGTGATCTTATACGTAGTTTTATGCAATCAATATTACTGTGTATCAACGATTCAGGGGATTATTTCCTTTAATGCTTAATCAAAATATTAGATGTTATTAAATACATAATTCTACAATCATTCGACATTCATATTAAAAAATTTATTATTTTTTTTTATACACGGATTCACCCGCTGAATTTATTATCTTCTTCATTTAAACAATACAATTATTCCGGTACCAAACACTCCAATTTCTACAGCTAAAAACAAGAACAAGAAAATCATTTTCAAAACAATTTGTTTTGTATTAAAATCGATTTTATATTATGATTGTATGACTCTTGATTTTTTTTGCTAATACAATATAATATCAAACAATGCTCCAGTGAAGATTTCTTTTCTTCTTCCGGGTATCGATTTACTCATCAGCATACAGAGATTGATATCACTTCTCAGTATTCTTGTTATGTTCATTCATCGCAGCACCTTCTCAAAGATTGGAAGTGCGATGGACGCGTAGCTTGTCACTTTTAATTTCAAACTTATTACATGACAAAGTTTCTCGAATGTCATTGACATAGCTGTTTAATGCCCTCGTGTTTGTCGTTGTGACAGAGTAGAAAACTGGTTTGAGCAAAGGAACGCAGAAAACAATGATCGTGATATAATTTTTTTTTATCGATGGTGTTAAAAGAGATACAGCAAAAATTAAAATCTTGGCATTTTATTGATGATTAAAAGAAACTTCTGATGTTCTGAGAATACTTCGAAATTGCTGGTTTTGCGAAGATTTATAGAACTTATTGCGTTTATCAAAAATAACATTGATGTATTAATCAAATGAACGGATATGCCTGAAAGCGACTGAACAAAACTTGCCAACCAAAAATATGGACATCACTTGTTCCTTATGCCTTTTATTCATCTTTCGATGTATTTTTCCCATTCATACATCACGCACAGAAGTTTGTTTTAGAAGCGTGTTCGTTAGACATTGAGAAGAGATAATCCCTTTTAAGCCCCAGGATCAGCGAACATTCAACATGTTTATTAGAATCAGAAAACTGTACAAATGAATGTCTATTCCCTTAACGCTTCTTCCATAAACATAGCTAGCACTAGAATTCGCAAAAATTACTCTTTCTTTTCCATGTATAAGAAAAGGTAGAGATAATCTCTTAAATATATAAACACGTCAAGCTGTCGCACAAATGTAGAGACGACAACCCAAAAAGGAATATCAACTGCTGTGTCAGATGAAAAGATTAAACGAATTGATATGACAATCTTGACATTACAGCATTTGACTTACAGGATAGAAAACCACAAAAGGAACATTCTACAAGTCATTTTTTGTGCATTACTGTTTCGCTTTGAAAATGAAGAAGAAAAATTAAATCGAAACTTGCATCGCTTTCATGGTTAGAAAATGATTTTAAATCTCGTGAGATCAGTATTCGACCTCAGCTCATTCTCACTATCCGGCAGTTACAACAATTCTTACAAAGAATCCTTTTATTACAGGCTTTCCTGCATATGCACATCTGTTCATAACTAGAGGAATACTTATGAATATAACTCTGAAATTTTTGAAAAAAAAATGTCATTGCATGGAAACAGTTTATTCGTACGAAAACTAGCATCAATGAAGTAGAATCAGGTTGAACAAACATAGCGCTTCAATATCCTTGAAATGATTTTGTTTTCAGCAACCTTCACAATTATTTTTGCCTTTCTAATATAAAAAGGCTACCGAATCACTGTGAAAACCGACTTTTGAACCAAGGCCCGGATGGCCGAATGTTATACGCCATTCGACTCAGCTAGACGAACGGAGAAAATGTCTGTATGTGTGTGTATGCCTATGTATATATGTAACATTTTTTGCACTTACTTTTCTCGGATATGGCAGACCCGATTTTTATAAACTTAGATTCAAATGCGAAATCATGTAGCTCCATGCAAAGTTCCTGAAGTTTACTCGAATCGGACTTTCGGTTCCGGATTTACAGCGTAATGAAAATAAGTGCTTTATCTTTTCTCAGAGCCGGCTGAACCGATTTCCACAGATTTAGATTCTAATAAAATGTATATTTATCTCATACAAAGTTCCTGAACTTCATTTCGATCCGACTTCCGGTTCCGGAATTACAGGGTGATTTCTGTAAATATTCAAATTACTTCCTCATATTTCTCAGTGATGGTACAACCGATTCTAACAAACTAACAAACTCGTCCAGCTGCTCGGCCATCCATGGAAGATGACCATCAATGTCAACTTCCCTCTCTAAGCAGCCTAGATAGCCGTGTAGTGTCGGTAGCGGTTTCCCAACTGGCTAAGAATAACACTACGGTCCATCTGTACCGTTAGTATAAGTCCACCAAACAGGTAAGCCGTGTGGCATCCGGCGGAATTATTTTTTACCAAGAACTGATCCACTGGTTTCCTGTTCCATGTCGTAAAAGGCCACAAAAATAGGAACTCCTAAGTCAAGGTGTATTTCCGTGCTGATGACTGAATGGCTGCAGGAGGTTAAACAATGCAGTCGTGAACGGAATATCTTGGGGTTTTCCCTTACTGTGTTAAGCGAAGCTCTGGCACAGTGGACGACTTCTTTCTTCGCAACTCGTGGAATTTAAATGATTAAAACATTTAAAAAATCCTTACATGGTTCGCTATAGGCGATTATAAGCCAATATATTTGGTTTCTTCTAGTTGTTGTACGATAAGTGCGGAGTGTTCATTACTTTAATTGACAATGGTTAGAGTAGCAGAAATCTATTTCTATTATAAACTTACAACAACTATAATCTATCCAGACTTCTGCATGAAAGTAAAGCTTCTATAGCTTTGGTTCAAGAACAATATTTCCAAAAGGGAAACTTCTACGTTGGAAAATTGTTAAACCCAGTCTTTGTTGAAACGGTATGACTAATACACGTGAAATTCCTCCACGTGAAATGACTATTGCAATACGTGCAATAGTGCTCTCGATGTTTCTTTCATATCGGAGCTCACAACTCAGTATATTTGTGCTGTCACAGTTGGTATGACTATTGATGGCACAGACAGAAAATATGTCTATTGTTCGACATATTTGCGCATAATCAACCTTCACCAAGCGATGACTTCAAAAAGGTTGTATCATACTGTTGCAAAAGTGATTTACCGCTTATAATCGACAGTGACATAAATGCTCACCATATCATTTGGGGCAGCACTGATATAAATTTGAGAGGTTCTGATATGATGGAATTTGTGAACAGTACAAACCTGCACATAGTCAATGCAAGAAACCGTCCAACTTTTGCGAGATCTGGAAGTAACTCTCTGCTCTGATAGAATTGCGCATGAGTTGGTTAATTGGATCGTCTCCGATGAGCTCGAACCTTCGTTGTCTGATTATAAGTACATCTTCTTTGATCATTCAAACGATAAATTTGGAGAAGCCAAATGAATGAAAAAATAACAGAAAAGATGAATTTTTGGAAAGAGATACGCTTACATCCAAACATCTTCTCTGTCCATCAAACACTAGTCTTCTCGCTTTATACCTATTTCTCCGATCAAGCATTGAGTAGGAGAGTGTATTTATAATCGCTTGTCACCTTCTTTAATGGTGCCAGTCGCTGGCTGGACATCGGTGGAATGCTGGACTTGCTAGACTAAGGAAAATATGCAGAAGAGCTTGGAATCACCGACGCAGAGATGGGTCGGAAGCATTCGTGTCGGCTCGAAGGGCTTACCAAAAATGCTCTTCGATCGTCTGAGCGAAGTGGTTGGAAAAGCCTCTGCACAAATGTCTCTAGTCTCAACGAGGCTAGCAGACTAAATAAGTTACTTTCGAAGTCTAAGGACTTTAATGTCAGTTTCTTTAGAACTTCAGATGGTGAACACTTGTCTGATGAAGGTGATGTACTTCACTATCTTTTTAACACTCTTTTTCCAGGATGTATGGATCCATCACCGACAGCTCTTCCCGAGACTTTTTCAGGTAGTTACGATTCTTGGACCCTTGCTCGAAGCGTTGTGACGATTGAATTGATCAAATGGGCAGTTGAGAGTTTTGCTCCGTACAAGTCTCCTGGAAAGGATGGAGTTTTCCCAGTGTTACTGCAGAAAGGGTATGAACGTTTCAAACATGTTTTGAAGAAAATACTTACTTTTAGTCTTGCGACAGAATATATTCCAAGAGCCTGGCAGGAAATAATTGTCAAATTTATTCCCAAAGGCGGTCGCGACACTTATGAGGAAGCGAAGAGTTTCAGGCCTATCAGTCTTAGCTCATTTCTTCTTAAAACAGTGGAACGCATAGTCGATCACTATATCAGGTATGTTAGCCTGAGCGTGCATCCGCTACATGGAATGCAACATGCTTACCAGCGTGGAAAGTCCACTACAACCCTGTTACATGATGTTGTGTACAACATTGAAAAAGCTTTCTCAAAAAAGCAATATTGCTTGGGAGTTTTCCTAGATATTGAAGGTGTCTTTGATAACATGTATTTCAATTCAATTCTGGAAGCAACCCGTGATCATGGCATACCTTCAAGTATCACAAATTGGATACACGCAATGCTTAGCAATCGACTTCTTTGTTCATCGCTTCGGCAAGCAGAGATTAGAAAGCTGAGTGTCTGTGGGTGTCCTCAAGGTGGTGTACTATCTCCACTTTTATGGAACCTAGTCGCTGATGGTTTGTTAAGAAAACTTAACAAACTTGGATTTCCGACTTACGGTTTGGCCGACGATTATCATATATTGATGACCGGTATAAGCATTAACACTCTCTTTGATTTAATGCAGCAAGCCCTGCGATCTGATGAGCAATGGTGTTGTCAGGTTGGATTATCTGTAAATCCGGGCAAAACATCAATGGTGCTTTTCACTCATCGTAGGATAATCACAGGAGCTCGTCCGTTACAGTTCTTCGATTCAGAGGTCACTGTGATTGATCAAATTAAATACGTCGGGGTTATTCTTGATTCAAAACTGAATTGGTCTGCTTACATTGACTTCAGGATTAAAAGAGCTTGCATGGCTTTCGGCCAATGCAGACGAGCTTTTGGAAAATCATGGGGACTCAAACCCAGATATATTCATTGGATCTACACAACTATTGTTAGATCCATTTTAGCATATGGATGTCTTGTATGGTGGGAGAAAGGAGAAGTCGCGACAATTCAGTCAAAGCTAAATCATCTCCAAAGGATGGTCCTAATGGCGATGACAGGAGCATTTACGACAACTCCTACTGCTGCTCTAGAGGCGCTACTGTGCATTAAACCTCTACATGTGTTCCTAAAACAAGAAGCATTATCTTGTGCATATCGTCTTAAGGTTACAGGGCTTTGGAATAGTAACCCTTTAGATTATGCTACTAGCCACATTCGCTTGTGGTCTCAAATGGTTACGTGGGATGAGTATTTACTCGCTCCTAGTGACCTAACTCTCACATGCAGTTTTCCTTTCAAAACATTCAATGTGAGCTATCCTTTTCGTGAGGAATGGTTGTCTAGTTGTCTGGAACGACAACTTGATGAACACATAGTTTGTTATACGGACGGTTCTCTGTTGAATGGTCGTGCTGGTGCTGGTGTCTACTGTCGTGAAATGAGGCTGGAGCAGTCTCATTCACTTGGTAGATACTGTACTGTGTTCCAAGCAGAAATCTACGCGATTCTGTGTGGAGTACAATCGGCACTTCAGCAGAGGATCTGTGGTAAACGAATTTATTTTTGTTCCGACAGTCAGGCAGCCTTAAAAGCACTCTGTTCGAATGATTCACGGTCGATTCTAGTGATCGCATGTCGAACTCAAATTGAAGACCTTAGCATTTTAAATGCTGTTTACTTCTTATGGATTCTGGTATTACTGGAAATGAATGGGCTGATTAGTTGGCTAGAGCTGGTGCAACGAATGAGTTCGTTGGTCCTGAACCAGATTTACCACTTTCAACTAGTTGGATAAAGAACAAGATTCGTTCTTGGGCTGCATCCAAACATGCCAGCTACTGGCGCAGCTTGCAAACTTGCGCTCAGACAAAAGCATTTCTACCAGATTTAAATCTGAAAATGTTAAAGTGTCCACTGCATTTCTCCAAGCATCATTGCAGTATTCTGGTCAGAGCTCTAACTGGACATTGCAAACTCAATTATCACATGGCTACTATTCACCGTGCTGAGTATTATTCGTGTGATTTGTGTGAATGCGATTATGGTACTTCATATCATCTGATATGTACCTGTCCCGCATTGACGCAACTACGTATCCGGGTTTTTGGTTCTCCATACATGGTTGAGTTTGTGTATGTGGAGCTAAAATTAAAGGATATTCTCTCGTTTCTCACCCGATGTGGTAAGGAGCTACAGTCAGAAGGGTTCATCGTTCTTCCTGGAGTGAATGAATCCTTTCTGTATTCACCTTAAATAGGGTTTAGTAGATTGTTTGGCATCCTTTAGGGGGTACCTAATTTACTTCTGCTCGTACATACTGCGAATCGTTCTGCATTCTTCCGGGAGTGCAGAATGGTGTCGCTTTTGTAAGATCTTTAAATCCTCTCCGGGGTTGGAGGTTTTATTAACAGCAGACTGTTCGGGACCTCGTAGAGATTCAGAATTTACTTCTGCTTCCACTAAATGTGATCCCCAGCAGATTGTTCAGCATCCCTTAGGGGTGCAGAATTTACTTCTGCTTTTATGTGTTTTTGTGTCGTCAATTTTCCCAATCCTCCTAGTCCAACCCTTACCATTTCCTTTCAATCCTTCCCTCTTATATATCGGGAAAATGATGCTAAAAACAAATTGATGGCAAGGCACAAATCTCCAATTATCAAGGGGAACGTGCCATTTGAGCCAATTTTTCTTCTGATTCCTGAACAAACTTACAAATCAAACAATCTTCCAAATATCATCCAGATCCAACTTCTGCTGGGAATCACATTGAGTGGAAGAAGAAGTAAATTCTGAAGGTACCGAACAGTCTGCTGTAAAACCTTTTTAGGTTTGTTACTATGTGCGTTCTTTCTGATGAACGATGCACAGTTAATAAAACCTCCAACTCCCGAGAGGATTCAGAGATTTTACAAAAGCGACACCATTCTGCACTCCCGGAAGAATGCAGAACGATTCGCAGTATGTACGTAAATTCGTTTACTACAGATCCTCTACTGAAGTGCCGATTGTATTTAACACTGAATCGCGTAGATTTCTGCTTCGAACACAGTACAGTATCTACCAAGTGAATGAGACTGCTCTAGTCTTATTTCGCGACAGTAGACACCAGCACCAGAACGACCATTCAACAGAGAACCGTCCGTATAACAAACTATGTGTTCATCAAGTTGCCGTTCAAATTACAAGTCAACCATTCCTCACGAAGAGATAGCTCACATAGAATGTTTTGAAAGGAAAACTATAACTGTAGTTTTGGTGTATCTCATTTCTCGAAAAACAATGTATGGAACACTTATAGAACTAATTTGATACTATTATTTTGCTGAAGGAAGTATGTTGATACGTTTAGGCGTTTAAGAGTTATGAAACCCCTAAAATTCTCTGATATCGTGGACTGGATATTAACAGCCTTCAATATAACTGATCCTCTTAAAAGTATTCTAACGGCTTTATTACCAACAGTAAGAACATTTTTAAAACAGTTGATAGAACAATGGCCCCTCCTTGCAGCGATCGTATCTATCGATGGCTGAAATACCTACAGAAATCGAGAATATGATCACTATACTGCAGTGGAATTGCAGAAGTATCATCCCAAAATTAGATTCTTTCAAATTTCTGATAAATTCGCGTAACTGCGACGTATTTTCATTGTGTGAAACATGGCTTACTTCAAATATAAACTTTGACTTCCACAATTTCAACATTATACGCCTGGATCGAGAAAGACTCCTATGGAGGGGTTCTTTTAGGGATCAAAAAGTTCTATTCGTTTCATAGAATTAACCTTCCCTCGATCCCGGGCATTGAAGTTGTTGCTTGCCAAATCAGAATTAGAGGCAAAGATCTTTGTATAGCTTCTATCTACATACCTCCCAGAGTCTCGATAGGGCATCGACGACTGGCAGACATCATTGGGCTTCTTCCCACCCCGCGGTTAGTTTTAGGAGACTTTAACTCGCATGGTACGGGGTGGGGCTGCCTATATGATGATAACCGTTCTTCGTTAATTTATGATCTGTGCGACAACTTCAATATGACAATTTTAAATACGGGTGAAATGACACGCAATCCAAGACCGCCAGCCCGCTCTAGTGCGCTGGACTTATCCCTTTGCTCGACATCACTACAGCTAGATTGCAAGTGGAAGGTAATCCCTGATCCCCACGGTAGTGATCACTTGCCGATTTTGGTTTCAATATCCACTGGTGCACAAACACCGACATCAGTCGATATGACATATGATCTCACGAAAAACATCGACTGGAATTCTTACTCGACCGCGATATCCCAAGCTCTCGAAACGAAACAACCAGATTCGCTAGAAGAAGAATACAAATCCCTAGCTGACTTGATCCTCAACGCCGCGATTCAAGCCCAGACCAAACGAGTACCCAAAACTACAATCACTACGCGACCTTCAACCCCATGGTAGGATAAAGAATGCTCGGAAATATATAAAACAAAATCATCCGCGTATAAAAAATTCGGGAACAGTGGCAAGCGCGAAGACTACGAGAAATATGCATCATTAGAAAAGACCCTGAAAAATCTGATTAAAGCAAAAAAAAAAAGGTTACTGGCGTCGGTTCGTCAATGGCCTATCTAGGGAAACATCGATGACCACTCTGTGGAATACAGCCCGTCGTATGAGAAATGCAACCACTAATAACGAATCCGTAGAATATTCAAATCGCTGGATATTTGACTTCGCCAAGAAAGTTTGCCTGGATTTTGTTCGCGAATCGAATATCTATCGCGTCACGTCCTCTCGATACACTGAAAACGATTCCCCCTTTACGATGACGGAGTTTTCTTTTGCCCTCTTATCGTGCAACAACAATGCCCCAGGGTGTGATAAAATTAAATTTAATTTGCTTAAAAATCTTCCCGATATCGCGAAAAAACGTCTGTTGAACTTGTTCAACAAGTTCGTCGAACAGAACTTTGTTCCTCAAGACTGGAGACAAGTGAGGGTTATCGCTATTCAGAAACCGGACAAACCAGCCTCCAACCACAACTCGTATCGGCCGATTGCAATGCTTTCCTGTATTCGGAAACTGTTGGAAAAAATGATTCTGTTTCGTCTCGATGAATGGATGGAAACAAGTGGCTTGCTTTCAGATACACAATTTGGCTTCCGTAAAGGCAAAGGAACGAACGATTGCCTTGCGCTGCTTTCTACAGAAATTCAAATGGTATTCGCTCACAAGAAGCAAATGGCATCAGTATTCTTGGACATAAAGGGGGCTTTTGAATCAGTTTCCATAAAAATTCTCTCGGAGAAGCTGCACAAGCATGGTCTTTCCCCACTTTTGAACAATTTTTTGCACAACTTATTATCGGAAAAGCACATGTTTTTTACACATGAAGACTTGACGACCTCACGAATTAGTTACATGGGCCTTCCCCAGGGCTCATGCCTCAGCCCCCTTCTTTATAACTTTTACGTCAATGACATCGATGAATGTCTTGAAAATTCTTGCACGTTAAGGCAACTTGCAGATGATGGCGTGGTGTCTATTACAGGATCCAAGTCTACCGACCTGCAAGGACCATTACTGGGTATCGAATTCTCCACGGAGAAAACTGAGTTGGTAGTATTTTCCAGGAAGCGTGAACCTGCACAACTACAGCTTCAACTAATGGGTCAAACCATAGCTCAGGCCTTCACATTCAAATACCTCGGAGTCTGGTTTGATTCCAAAGGTGCCTGGGGATGTCACATTAGGTATCTGAAACGAAAATGCCAAAAAAGAATCTACTTTCTCCGTACAGTGACCGGGACTTGGTGGGGAGCTCACCCAACAGATCTTATAAGGCTGTACCAAACAACGATATTGTCAGTGATGGAATATGGATGTTTCTGTTTCCGTTCAGCGCGAAAATACACTTTATCAAGCTGGAGAGAGTCCAGTATCATTGCTTGCGTATTGCCTTGGGTTGTATGCAGTCGACTCATACGGGGAGTCTCGAGGTACTAGCGGGAATTCTACCGTTGAAAAACCGTTTGTGGGATCTCTCATATCGACAACTCATTCGATGTAGCGTCTTAAACCCGTTGGTTATCGATAACTTTGAACGGCTAGTCGAGCTCAATTCTCAGACCCGATTTATGACATTGTACTTTGATTTCATGTCACGTAACAATTATTCTTCTTCCTACAATCCTCACAGTGTTCGTTTCTATGATACTTCTAATTCTACGGTGTTTTTCGACACAAGATATTTATGGAATCCCGGATCACGTATGCCCTCAAGTGATCCCAAATATTTTTAATGACAAATTTAGAGAAGTCGACTGTAATAAAATGTTTTACACTGACGGATCACATCTCGACGGGTCCACTGGCTTCGGTATTTTTAATGAAAATTTCACCGCCTCCTATAAACTCAGTGATCCGGCTTCAGTTTACGTCGCAGAACTAGCTGCAATTCAGTATACCCTTGAGATCATTGAAACTTTGCCCACAGACCACTACTTCATTGTATCGGACAGTCTCAGCTCTAACGAGGCTCTTAGCTCAGTGAAGCCTAGAAAGTACTCGCGTATTTCTCGGGGAAAATACGGGAACAGCTTTATCTGAAAAATCATATCGGATTACCTTGGTTTGGGTCCCATCACATTGTTCCGTAAGGGGCAATGAGATGGCGGACTCACTGGCCAAGGTGGGCGCATTACAAGGTGAAACCTATGAAAGACCAATCTGCTTCAATGAATTTTTCAGTCGTTCTCATCAAGAGGCACTCGTCAGCTGGCAAACCTCCTGGAATGATGGATATCTAGGACGGTGGTTACATTCCATTATACCGCAGGTATCGACGAAAGCTTGGTTCCGAGGGTTGGACGTGAACCGGTACTTTATTCGCACAATGTCAAGACTTATGTCCAACCACTCTTTGCTCAAAGCGCATCTTCATCGTGTTGGCCTTAGTGAGAGTAATCTTTGCGTTTGCGGAGACGGTTATCATGACATCGAGCATGTTGTTTGGGTGTGCTCCGAGTATTGCGACGTCAGACTCCAGCTAATTGATTCCCTTCGGGCCCGAGGTAGACCACCTTATGTTCCAGTTCGTGACGTTTTGGCAACCCGAGATCTCCTTTACATGACCTACCTCTACAACTTCCTCAAAGCTATAAACGTGCAAATCTAGTGCCCTCTCTTTCTCTTTCTTTCTTCTACAGTGGTCCTACCCCAAACGAACTAAACACTGGTCAAGCTGAATTGCTGGAAACCATCCATAAATGACACACCGACATCAAAGTACACCAACAAAGCATCCGAGTTTAGTATAGTCTCTCCCTCGTTATAATCTGGAGAACGTCAAGAACTCGGAAATGCAAAGTGTGTTTAGAAGATGCAAGCTATTAATGAATGATTTGTAATATCAAAATATGTTCAAAATCAATACAGTATAGGTCCCACCCTCCTGACACTCCTTTACTAACTTTAGGGGAGCAGGTCGCCCCATAATACGGCTTCCACTCTTATCCACCTAACAACAAGATAATCGGCCGTATTAACAACAAGATAACCGGCCGTGCAGTCCTACGCCAACATCGCGGTTATGTCTTTGGCATTACCTACTCCAAGTTTTTTTTTCAAATTTTGAAGTTTTTATACGATTTAAATTTTTGTTGTATCCGAAAATATGCAGTAATTTTTGGTAGAATCATAAGATCTTTCATTTGACCCTAAGATTGGGAATATCGGTTCTACAATCTCTGAGAAAATAAGATCCATTTTTGAGCATAGGACTATTATCTCCCGTCGTTAATCGAAAACCGAGAACCAGGATAACCAAAATCGGGTTTTTAGTTGCCTACTGATAATGACTATCAATTAAAGTAGTTTTGAGTTCAGTTTAGAAAAACTTTTGCGTGTTTAGTTTTGCCGGTTTAAGTGACGGTGTACAATATTTAACACACTTTACCCTATAACTCCGGAACCGGAAGTCGGATCCGGATGCTATTCAGGAATTCCACATGAGACCGTGAGACCTTTCATTTGTTTCTAAGATTGTGGAAATCGGTCAAACCAAAGAAACTGAGAAAAGTGAGTGAGATATATTTTGGAATATATGACCACTATTTCCGGTGCTCCCACCGGTATCTGAGAGAGAGAGAAAGAGAGGGTGAGAGTGATAGAGAGAGGGAGAGAGAAAGATTCCGGCTATACTGGCTTCCTTTTAACGACGGAAGATATTATACTCCAAAATATTTTTCGGATTCAATAAATATTAACACCGTCGTTTGAAGTACGATGTCAAAATCGCCTCGCCGGAAACCCGACATCTTTCGAAGAAATCAAGGAAATACTAACCAATGCCATAGGTGACAGATAAGAATTAACTACTTACAAGAGCCAGTTATGGCAAAATAAAATGACTGAAAACACAAGCGTACATAAATACTATCAACGGACTAATGACCTCATCCAAAATATCAAAACACTCTCAAAACAAAACGAAAAATATCGCATACACTGGGACGCAATTACCAGCTTCATAGAAGAGGACGCACTCGCAGCCTTCATTGCCGGCCTTCGCGAACCATACTTTTGTTATGCACAGGCTGCGCGCCCAAAAGATCTGGAAGACGCATACGCCTTCCTGTGCAAATTTAGAAGCAAATAAATAACGGCGAATAATATGAACCAGCCAAAATTCGTAAAATCAAACCCCAACAGACAAAACCCAAATGATAAACCTAATTTTAACAAACAAACTTCTAACGACAAGCCGGAACCGAAAAAACCTTTCTACAACCAACAACCACCCATGGACGTAGATCCATCGATCAGGAGTAGACTCATTTTGAACAAGAAAGCGATTAATAATAGTGAAACGGTAGCCGATTCCGACAACTCGGAGCAGTCAGACGAAGAGGAGGAAAATGAAGTAAATTTTTGGCTAACAACTCAGAACATCCTCGAAACATGAATTATCTCCCATATTTAGAAACATAACATAAAATAAAATTTCTTTTAGATACAGGAGCTAATAAGAATATCATTAAATTGGGAATAATCCCCAACACAAAAATAACCAAAAATATAAACGTGAAAAATATCACTGGCACGCACATCATCAATCGCAAAGGAGAAGTCAACTTACTTGGTTTTGACATCCCCAAACAAATCTATTTCGAAGCAAATATTCACAATTTTTTTGACGGAATCATTGGCTCAGAATTCTTCGTTAAAACAAATACTGTAATTAACCACAAAACAGAAACAATATCGATAGCAGGTCACACGATACCTTATTGCAAATATTACCCTCTGAAGAAAAATTTCAACCATATAACAAACTCTTCCAAGCCACAGAAATGGAGACTGGTTTGTCCCGAAACCTACAAAACTATGCAAAAACATACTCGTCGAACCTGGCTTATACCAATCAAAAAATAAACTTACTTCTCTTCTTGTCAGAACAAACAGTCCCAAAAAACCACAATTACCACTTAAGAGAATTCAAATCAAAGTCAACAACTTCGAAACACATGATTTTTTTTCGCAAAAAACAGAAAACTCACCCAAATTTAAAGACAACATAAAAACCTTAATTCGAACCGACCATCTTTCTAACCTAGAGAAAACCGAACTACTACAGGTACTCACCGATCATCATAAAGTCATATTAAAAGAAGACGAAAAACTGACCTCGACAACCAAAATAAAGCATAAGATCCAAACAACTAGCGACAGACCAATCTATACTAAAACCTATCGCTATTCGCACATCCATAAAGAAACCGTTAAAGAGCAAATTCAAGAAATGTTCTAGAACGGAATAATAACATACTCAAACTCACCGTGGAACGCTCCTATATGGATTGTACCAAAAAAAACCGATGCGTCAGGCAAAAAGAAGTTTCACGTAGTTATAGACTACAGGAAACTGAACGAAGTAACAATAGACGACAAACACCCTATACCACAAATCGAAGATGTACTCGACAATTTAGGACATTCACAATATTCACCACTATCGACCTAAAATCAGATTTGGATTCCACCAAATCGAAATGGACGATGAATCGAGACAAAAAACGGCATTCAGTACCGATCTCGGACACTACGAATTCTTGCGGATGCCGTTCGGCCTCAAAAATGCTCCGGCAACTTTTCAAAGGGCCATGAACGCCATCTTAGGAGAACTAATCGGCATGTATACCTAGACGTCGTTATCGTTTTCGACAGGGACCTAAAAGATCATTTGAAAAATCTGAAAAACGTATTGGAAAGATTGGAGAACGCTAATCTCAAAATACAACTCGACAAATGCGTATTTCTTCAAAGAAATTGTGAATTTCTCGGACATATAATAACTCCCGACGGCATAAAACCCAACATAGAAAAAATAAGGAAATACAAAATTGGCAATTGCCAACTTCAGAAAAACAAATCAAACAATTTCTAGGACTCTTAGGCTACTACAGGAAATTTATAAAAGATTACGCAAAGCTTACAAAACCCATGACCCAAAAAAACACTAAATGCTAACGACCCACAATTCATAGAAACTTTCGAAAAATGCAAAAAAATCCTAGTAGACGACCCCATACTCAGATACCCCGACTTCACCAAACCCTTCATTTTGACGACCGACGCGTCTAATTACGCATTGGGCGCTGTATTATATACACAAACAAAAAGACCCATTGCTTTCGCATCCCGTACGTTAAATAAACACGAAATCAACTATTCCACGGCAGAAAAAGAGACGCTAGCCATAATTTGGGCCGTAGAAAAATTCAAACCGTATTTATACGGAAACAAATTCACTCTCATAACGGATCATAAACCTTTGATTCTTATAAAAAATTCGACCAAATCGTTGCCGACGCGTTAAGCCGAAAGATCGACGTCAATGCAAACGAAACAGACGAAATCTCAAGCCTCTCAGACTCCCAAATCAACAACCCACCCTGTTCCTTGCCAGACACCTCACACTCCGCTGATACGTCCGACGACTTCTACATCCGCTGTACCGATAGACCCATCAATAACTTCAGAAACCAATTAATATTCCGAGAAGCAACCTTCAATTCAGACATCACCGAACAAATTTTTCCAAACTACAGAAGAACAATTATCTGCCGTGGTTCTTTTAACCATGAAACCATTACAGACGCTCTGAAAACATATCATAACGGAAGGCAGACAGCCATACAAGCCCCAGAAAATATGTTGCAAATGATTCAGGACGTGTATAGAGAACACTTCTCAAACTCTAACTCCCACTTTGTCATAACACAAAATACAGTAGAGGACGTGACCGTGGAAGAGAGACAAGATCAAATTATGAAAAGAGAGCACGAGCGTGCCCACCGTGGCATACAAAAAGTAGAAAACCAGATAAAACGGTCTTTCTTTTTCCCAAATACAACAAAAAAAAATTCGGAAATTCATAAATTCATGCATAATCTGCGCGCAACATAAATACGAAAGACGACCATACAACATCAAAATATCACCCAGGCCAATAGAAACAGCTCCTTTCCATAGGGTCCATATGGACATCTTTGGCATTGACAAGCACAACTACTTATCCCTAATATGCGCTTTCTCGAAACACCTCTATCTTATCGAAATCCCAACTCGAAACGTTGTAGACATCCAAAACGCACTATCCCAATATTTCCTACATTTTGGCACACCTAAACTGCTAATTTGTGATCACGAAGCCTCATTTACGAGCATCCGAATCAAAAGTTTTCTAGGTGAACTCGGAATTCAAATACAATTCGTCATCATCAGAATCCAATGGCCAAGTCGAAAAGACTCACAGCACAATAATCGCGATGTTCAACACAAACAAACATAAATTCCCCGAACTCAATTCTCCAGAAATCATCGCACTTGTCGTAGCTCTATACAACGAAACCATACACTCAGCTACCTCATATAAACCTAATGAAATTATCTTCAACCAAACGAACACAATACACCCACGCAACATAACACTAGCTGCCCAGAATATATTCTCCAAAACCCGAAACCACCTAAAAAGAAGTCAAATGAACAAGACCAAATACAACGACACAAAAGAACACCCCCCAGAAATTAAATTAAATGATGATGTTTTTATAAAAAAGATAACTAGAAAGAAAACTGACCCCAGATTTACAGAATCAAAATGTTTAAGTAACAACGAAAAACAATTGCAATTAAACGAAACGTTAAAAGGAACAAGAGTAAATTAAAACGGACAAGAAACAAGAGATAACTCCACTAATATTATCCTTTCTCGTTTTAGGAACCATTGATACAATAAAAAAAATATAGAAAATAAAGAGACGTACTACAAAACCCACTGAAAGCAGCCTACCCTAACCAAAATACCAACATTCTCTTCTTTTCAGCTCAACAAAAAGAAAACAACAAACCCTAGTATCAATTTTTTCCTCTCCTTTCATTCAATACCAATATGCAAATTATAACTATCATATTTTTAGTAACAGGAACATTATGTCAGAACCTAGGAATCACAGACTTGAACGAGAAGCCTATTTTGATGATAAAACTAAGAAAATGCAGGATCCCAATAGGGAACACTCAAATTATACATCCTATAAACTTAACCAATCTAGAAATTACTATTCAAACATTGACCAACATAGCATACAAAAAGATCTCAGATAACAACACTTTGAAAAACATAGCAAAACATAAGATTAGGAATACATATAGTAATTTCTATCAGATCAGACCAGAAACAAATCATAGATTCAAGAGATGGGACACACTAGGGAGTACGTGGAAATCGATCGCCGGCAACCCGGATGCAGAGGACTTAAGGATAATCAACACAACACTGAACAAACTAATAGACGAAAATAATAGGCAGTACACGGTCAACGAGCAACTGGGTCAAAGAATTCAACAATTAATAAACGCTATAAATAGCATAGCAGAAAACTACCACTCCAACCAGCTAGTTCTCACCGAACTAGATACAATTACGCTGATCTTGAACGTAGACACAATAAACAAAATACTACTAGACATCCAGGACGCGATACTATTATCGAAAACAGCCAACAGTAAAATGTTATCATTCAAAGAAGTTAACACCATCAAACAAATACTACAAAACCAGGGAGTGACAGTAGACATCCCAGACGAAGCGCTTACCTATGTTACACCCAAAATAGCTACTAGCAAGGACACACTTTTGTACATCCTACATATTCCAAAACTACAGGAAAAGGAATCGGACATAATCCGTATTTTCGCATTAAACTACAACAACACAGTTATTAAAAAGCATCCAACATGGAAAAGAACTTTTTACAACAAGCAGTCTACGTTCAACGAAGCGCATTCATCGAAAAGTTCCGAGACAATTGTATTTATCCCGTTATCAACGGAATGCAAAGCCACTGTATAACCAAAACCGAATCCGGTACCGAAGCGCAACTCATCGGAAACAACCAACTTTTAATTACGAATGCTAAAAACAACGAGCTAAAATCCGACTGCGGTCTAGAAAACAGACCATTAAAAGGAAATCTCCTAATAACATTCTCAAACTGTACCATAACAATTATGAATAAACAAGTCACAACAAACGAAATCTTCGAAGAACCACAAGTTATGCAAGGTGCTCTACACAACCTACTTATGAATCATCATCTGTTGGACAATCATGACATTGACGAGATCGATAATAGAACACAGCTGAACCGCAAACAAATTCAGCATGTTTATTTAAAGCAGTATGATAATAAGATCTGGACATGAAGTCTATCAGGAGGATTGTCTCTAACGACAATAATGTTAATAGCATTAAGTGCCTTCATAATTATTTCCTACAAACGTTCAAAAGATCGTTGGAATAATCACCACAAGACAACTCATAAACCCAATAATTCCCAAACCATTACAAATTCTAGAAACCTATGCTCAAGTGCTGAGGACGCCACTTTTTCACCCCCCGGAGGAGTTATGGACTAAATTCATGCAAACTAAGCATCTCACGCACTTGCCAACAGACGAAGTGGCGTGAGACAGGAAACAACGTAAGCACTATCCTGGTTAGCAAGGAAACCAGAGACCAGGCACATTATCTGCATCATCAGCACCCTTGGCCCCAACAGGTTAGGTTAGCGGCAGGTAGCTTAGGCAGTTTTCAGTTAGTCTTTTATCAGAAGTGTACAAAGAAGGTTCCTTTGTTAATAATAATAATAAAATAAGTTTTTTAAAACTTGCTCACGCGAACCAAGAACGTAATTATATATGTATGTATATATATATATATATATATATATATATATATATATATATATATATATATATATATATATATATATATATATATATATATATATATATATATATATATATATATATATATATATATATATATATATATATATATATATATATATATATATATATATATATATATATATATATATATATATATATATATATATATATATAAATTTTAATGCTGTTTCAATACAAAAACCTGTTTTAATCCATCTCATGTTTAGACTCGATCTCCGTTTCCAGAGTTACAGGGTGTTAAAAAAAATAGCAAAAAATAAGCACTTCATGTTCTTGTAGACTGAACCGATTTTCACAAATATAGAATCAAATTAAAGGTCTAACATACTAGTGAAATAATTCTGATTTTTATTTCGATACTACTTCCGGTTCCAATTTTACATGGGGATAAGTAGAGAAATATTCATTTTAAGCGTGTTTATGAAACTTATGTTGCATACCCGGCGAACGATCGAACTAGGTTGAAGCCGGTATAAATAAACGATATCGTGACACTTTTGTTAACTCTGTTTCAGTCATTCAGAACGGCGAAACAAAAAGGAGAATTTTTTTATGTAGAACACATCTTTATTTTCTATATAGGGGTGCAAATTAGTAACTCAAGGAAAAATACACGTAGAAATGTGGTCAGGTTTTGAACACATATAGCTCAGTCAATTTTGTATCAATTATTAATATTATTTCACCATTTGATTGGAAATATTTCTAAGTTCCGATTTGAATGTATCAAGCCACGAATTTTCAATTATATATGATTGAAATTTTGATTATTAGCGAACAGTGTCCTATTTTGTCTACTAAAAATCTAGGACACTATGCTGGCTTACTGAATTTCCCTAACGGAGACGATTAGTTTGAAGGAGTTAGCGATTTATCAGATGGGAAGTATCGCTCTGATTGGTCAGGCAATACAAAGTAAGCACGCGAATCTATAAATATAAGCAAAATTATTTCTATAGCTTTAGGGCATATTCAGTAGTGTTATAGTTCTACACGGAACCACCCGCGATCCCATTTCAACCAGAATATTAGTTGATTTTCTGAATTCGATTGGTTAAAATTTGGTACAACTAATCGATTGTTGTTTTAACTAAACTGTCATTTTTGTTTTTCGATTAGCAGAAACGATTTGAAAAAAATGCTGTCAATTAGTGAGGACACATACCTTTCAATTTCAACAAATATTTTAGTTGAAATAACTGGTGTTGTTATTGAAACAAAATTCTGTTAGTTGAAAAATAAATCGGTTTTATTTGTTTGTTTGTTTTCAGATCAGTAAAGATCTAAATTCTAAAAAAAATACTTCTGATTCGATCGGAAATGATTGATGTAGAAAAACGTTTTTAATCAGCAAAAGTGCCCGGAGGGGCGAATAAATTAGCGAAATTATTAAATTTACCTAGAATGATGCCTTCAAACGGTTGAACTAAAGTTATGCACTGATAATTTTAGTCAATTTATATGAGCTTGGGTGCATCAACCGCTGGGAATTGGAATTTTGCAACGGCAATTCAAACGCGCCATTCAATCGCAGCGCGTTCTGTGCATTTGAAACCCTTCGCTCCTGTTACTTTTATAAACTAAATTCATGTCAAAAAGCGTTTTATTGCTAATGCATGAACATCATCATCGGTATCAAACAGCTGGAAGTAAAACAGTCTGCTGGAAGTAAATAATGATCGAATTTGAAGCATAAAATTTTTGCGCATACCTGAAAGATGCGATGAGATTACGAGATGATCATTCATTGACATTTTCTAATTTGTCACCAAATCTTTTTCATGTCAAACAAGGTTAACTTTATCACAACACCGCTGTTAGATAAACACTTGTTATCGTAAATTTCTCAAATCGAATGAACACAATTTCACCAAACGCTTTAACCATCGATGTTGTTTTCATCGACATTTTGAAGCGACGCGAACAGATTTCAACTAAAAAAGTTGTTGATTTTGCATTGCGATTATTGTTTTGCTTTCAACTGTCTCCGGCATTTGACAGCATTCAAAACAACATATTTTTCAACTACTTGAATATATGCAAATCAAGAACCATTTTGGTTGAATCAAAAAGAAATTAGTTAAATCAACTATCGCAAAAATCAAAAACTGCGATATCGCAATTTTATGATCGTAGGGTTCTTCGTGTAGATGCATAATTTATGTCAGTTTTAAAATTTAAATCTGGATTTAATAACTAGAAAAACCGGCAGCCCCAGCAGTGTTTTACTCGTTTTTCAAATATAGAAAAACGTGCTTAATCCACCTAGCAGTGAGATGATACCTTTTTTATCAATCCGCACGTGTTTTTTGCATGAATATTCTTCGGTGTTTCAGTTTTCATGACATTATTCTAATGTCCGTCGTTTTAAATGGCAATTTGAGATTTTAATCACTTATTACTCTGTAATGTCGAAACTGCTAATCGGATCGAATTTAAATCTAAAAGTGTAACAATCGATTAAACATTCCATGATATGTTAAAGTAATTTCCACTTTAGAGTTTAGGGTAATTTAAGGTACTTCCAGAGCCGATATTCAGGAATCAGCATAACCCAAACCGAGTCGTATGGCCATATGACGAACAAATTGCAATATTTTTGAGTCCAACTTTAAAGCTTTTCGAGATTATCATCTTCTATATCGCTTTGAATTTGAAAAATTCATCATCCTACAATTCCAGAATCGGAAGTCAGAATTGGATAATATTGGATTTATTTTAATTTGAACTTTTGTTTCTGAAATTAGATTTGGCTTTTTTGAGAAAACAATTGAGCTTTGAGAAACGATTCGATACTGGAACCGGAATTCGAAATTCGGTTTAGCCGAAGTCAGACAAATTCACCTGAGTAGCTGTGTAGTTTACATTTGTTTCAAAATGTTTGAAAATCAATGTAGACATCTTTGAGGAATTGCAGCGCGAATTAAATTTTTGGGTGGCTTCCGAAACGAAAACTGAAAACAACCAAAAATGAAATAAGTTTATCTGGTTATCGACTATCCAAATCTGCTAACCCGATAAACCTGATTAATTTATGTGAAAAAGACATTTTTATACTAATCCCCTAAACAGGAAGTTGGATCTGACTGAAAAACAAGATGTTTTATAGAATCTTAAAACTTTTCATTTGAATCTTAGATCGGTTCAGCCATCTACGAGAAAAATGAGTTACACAATTTTAATTTCGTTTCATATATTATCCTGTAGTTCCGGGACCAGAGGTCGGAGCCAAACATAATTCAGGAACCTTGTTTTGGAATATACGACTTTTCATATGAACCTGAGTTTGTAGAAAACAGTTGAGTCATCTCCGAAAAAAATTGAGTGAAATTATTTGTCACACACGCATTTGTTGATCTCTTTTGAATATACTTGACCCTGGAGTTCCGGAACCGGAAGTAGGATGAAATTCAACAGTAGCATATACAGCACATTTTCCGTGTTCGTTTTGGTTCCCATAACAGTGAGTTTTGGAACATGGCTTGTCAATTAAAATGAATCTTCATACTAAACTAAGTAACTATTGTAAAGACAACAAACAACTCAGATCAACCGTTATAGTATAGTAAGAGAAAGTCAAATCATATTACGATCACTAGCAACAGTGGTACTAGATGTGTTAACGAAAGAACCATTGTTCGGACCTTGTATCGGTTTTCCTTTAATAACTTTTTCTTCAAATGTCGGATTGTTTTGCAGTCTTCGAAGGCTTTCTTCCTCGTAATATTTTCTGCGGAAATAACATATGCACTGATTTTTAGAGTCTATAGGTTGATCTCCAACTGTTCTTTAAATTGGAGCGTAAATTTCTCCACATTGCCGATCATGATAGCCTGTAATCAAATAAAGGATTAATAGTCCCATCAATGATTTGCTGAATTTTATCCAAATTCAAACCATCATAGAGAATCGTAAAACATTTTGTAGGTCAAATTAGTTTATGATTGAATGTTATTATGCCGATATCCAGTTTTCGGTTTCAGAAGTACCGACAATAGTAATCAAGTGTGATAAAATGGAGCTCACAACACTTTCCCACATATAATTGAATAGATTTTCACTACACAGTAAAAATGTCTGAAAACTAAATGCAACAGAATCTCAATGCTGACTTAAACAGTGAAGAAAACCTGCATTAGGTAACTTTGAATTGTTCTGCGAGTTGTTAATTTGCGTTTGTTCATCATCTGCGTCCAAAAATACTTGTAATTCGGCGTCTTCAATTTTTTTCGGTGTTCTGCCACGCTCTTCGAATCTCACGTCGAAATACTTTTAAATTTTCGAAACCACTATTTGTACTGTTTTTCACCCAGAGCACGAATACTGAACTTCGTTCGGTAATATTTGCATATTTTTACAAGTTTTGAACAGCCAAACTACCGAACATGTTCATTCTACTGATATATCACAACAAATAAGTATTTTTTTACGGCAGTAGGGGGCACTCGCCCCCGGCGCAACGTTTCTAGGGGGGCGGCAAACTACTCTTTGGGACCTTGTTTTTTTGCTCAAGTCATTTGACCACTATTTCCGGTACTTCTGAAACCGGGAACTTGAAACCAGTATATCCGAAGACGGTTCGTTTAGTAAGTAACTAATATAGCCAATACAAATTGAATCAGTTTTAAGCCAAATCTAGAATATTTTTACCCTTGCTTGCATCGTCGCTTTAAATGGCGGTGTGAAATTCAATAGCAACCTGTGGGACTACGAGATTTTTTATTTAATGAGTAACAATATTTGACACATACACACACAGCCACATACATTGCTTAGCTCGATGAACTGTGTCGAATGATATAGAACACTTAGCCCATCGGGCCAATTTCCACTAGTCAATTTTTCAAGTGATTGTATTAACTTTCTATATGAGAAATGCAATAAGTGTACTTTTATAGAAAAGCATCGTTTTCGTGATCTTGTAATAACACTAACAACTAGGTACAATTTGTTTACATTTTGTTCACCTGAGAAATATCAACTTTAATGTGGCAACCCTGCACGTTATACGGAACTAAACACGCTGCAAACGGAGCAAAGCCACACGTATGGGAAGGTGGGGCAAAACTGCCAGAGGGGCAAATTTGTCACCCCTACCATTTTCACATAGAATGAGCATTTATCACATTTGGGTTTGTTCATTGAATGTCCACGATATAATTTCATATTGCTTCTATTTTCCTCATTTATTCATTTGATCGTGAAATCCAAACAAACCAGATCTTGTAATTAGCACACAGAAAATATAAAAACGAGATCTTTCAAAATAGGAGTTTTTCAATTATTCTCCATTTGCTAGGGTTTCATTTTAATATCAGATCATTGGTATACCTTTTAGTAGAATATTTGTTAAAAATTGAATATCGATAATTGATTTCTTAGTAACATAGTACCATGATTTTGCAATCGGTTCATAACGGGGCAAGTTCACCATATTGCTATGGGGCAGGTGTGCCATAACAGATGATGAACAAACCTAACCTCAAAGTCGTTCAGTGTTGAAACATTCAATGTAAACAAACAACTAACAGCAGATTCTGAACGATGGTACGGACATACAATAGGGTTTCTGTGGTCAAACACAAACATGCTTGCTGTAATCCAGTCAGTGCACGGTGGTGGCTCAACAATTCGAAAGACGGCTAAAGAATTCGACATGTCGCGGAAAACTGCAAAGAAGTAAATAATGATGATATTTTTAGTACATGTATTATCTAAAATAAACGTGAATCTTATTGATTGTATTAAGGAAAGCAGTATAGTAGAGGAAATCCAATTAAATTACGGAGAAAATGTAATTATTGTTAGGGTGGCGGTTCTGCCCAACATAGAGGGCACTTATGCCCCGCACTGAAAATATTGAGCTACTCAACAAGCCTCCGAAAATTACATGTATTGATTACCGAATTGTTTTGTCTATCAATAATGTTTTTTGGGCTATCGAGGGCACTCATGAAAATACTTCATATAGGCGTATCAATTACCATCGCGTACTAGTTTTGCATCGTCGTTGTGAATGACGATTTGAATGTTTTGACAATCATCGCCCTATAACTTCGGAACCAGAAATCGGATCAGGATGAAATTGCACAGTATACTTAAAGACAATGAGAACTTTAATTTGAATCATGATTCGTAAAAATCAGCTTAACCGTTACTGAGAAATCGAAGTGAGTTTCGTTTTTGGAGAGTTTTTCACTATTATCGGTGCTTTCGGAAGCGGAAACCGGGGACTAGTAGTCCCAAAGTAGTTTTATATATTCACTAACTAACAAGATCTGCCAATTAGATGAATTTAGCGGTAAGTTTTATAAAAATGTGCACCTCGTTTCGCCATCGCTCGTGAAAAAATACTCATGAAATTGTAAATTGTCACTAATCGCCCTGCAATACCGGAACCGGAAGTTGCATCTGGATCAACTTTTTCGGGGACTTTTATAAAAAAATTAAAACCTTTTATTTGCTTCTTAGTTTGTGAAAATCTGTTAAGAAATTTCTGAGCAAATTGAGTGCATTTTTTAATAAATTTGCACATATTTCCTTGTAATTCCTAATTCTTGGATCCAAATGAAATTCAAGAAAATTGTATGAGGCCATAAAACCATTCATTTGAATCTAAGTTTGTGAAGATCGGTCGCGCCATCCCTGAGAAACGTGTGTGACTATTTTTCCCCTGTTTTGGTGCATTCACCCTGTAATTCCGGAAACGGCAGTCGGATCCAAATGAAATTCAGGAACTTTGTATGGGACCTTAAGACCTTTCATTTGAATCTAAGTTTGTGAAATCTCTGAGCAAATTGAGTGACATTATTTGTCACATACACATTTACGTACATACACACACAGACATTTTGTGATCTCGATGAACTGAGTCGAATGGCATATGACACTCGGCCCTCCGGGTATCGGTTGTAAAGTCGGTTTTCACGGCGATTGCATAGCCTTTCTATATGAGAAAGACAAAAAGGGTAAAACCATAAATAAATTAATAATAATATTGACTTAATTTCCCTCAAATATTTCGACAAAAAATTTTAACGATGCGAACCTTTTTGAGCTGTTTGAACGTGGTCAAACGATATCGTTTTAACATTTTGAGTAGTCAATGTCATCCCTTTTTATTATTATTATTATTATTATATTCAGTGTTGGTGATTGCCGATAATTTGACAGAAGCTGCTTGATATTCATCTATATTGTATACAACATTTTCAATCCGACAGAAGATGCTACAAGAACTCGTGTTTCTCTATGCATGAATCGTGAGAGAATTTTACTACATTTCTGTATAAAATGTTCAAAACGACGAATGTGACAATGAGAGATTCTCCTTGTTTACTTTCTCTTTCGATTATTGCGGAATATTCCTGCGTTTTTCGGTAATTTCTTCAGTGCAGATACAAAGATGATAACTTAAGTTATAATTATCGGTAAATAATTCGAGTGAAGGATTGCTAAGGGTACCGTAATAATCGAAAGAGAAAGTAACAATCTCTCATTGTTACATTCGTTGTTTTGAATCGATGATTCGACTTGATGATTCTCATACTAGGTTGCAATATTTCAAAACATTCCACACGAATTCACATACATTTTCATAGACACAACTTATACAAAGGATATATTTCGCAATTATCAAATGCCCGTATAGGGGACGGGTACAGCGTGATGGATAAGTCGATGCCTTTCACGCAGCCTGCCTGGGTTCGATTCCCAACCCCGTACATAGGATCAGAAAAATCTTCTGGCCCGAAGAGGCGAATGACCTTAAGGTTAAAACCTCTATAATCGAAAAAAAAATTGCCCGTATAGAATCGGATCGCGAAACAAAAGGCGACCGTTTGTTGCTTCAGAGAGAATCCCCACATGATGATTAGTATCTTTTAATTCGCATTATGACAATGATCCACATCATTTGAAATTCTACATGACAAACGATCAAACAAACAAATTGAGACACGCTTTAGTTTTGATTGAAACTTTAAGGGATTCTTCAAACGGTCAGTGAAGGTATATTCGAAAATTATCAAATCAATGCATTTTATTAGTACAGTTAATAATGCCTTATTAATAGGCGACTAGAAATGCCAGATAGCCGCTGGATGATTGATTTATAAATAAAGCGTTTGCTACTATATACTATCAAAATTGAAAATAGTTACGAGAATCCTGTAATATTTAATATAAATATAATAAAAAAAACATTTTGACCTCGACTGCTGCGTTGTATAACTTACAATGATTGATTTACATGTGTTTACATAACAACTATGTTATTTAAAAAATTGCAACAAGCTATACCAGGATTTGAGTAAACTATATTATACATGCATTTGTTCGCGAACATCTTTAAACCGTTCTAATGGTAGAATAGTTTGTAGAGTACCGGAAAATTATTGCATACCGAATATATAAAAATTCTGCAATTTCATTCAAAGTTAGTTGTTAAAAAGTTAGATTGTTTACTTTGAATTGCAACGACATGCTCCTTAATATATGACGGAAAAGAATCAATTTCAAATAAGAAAAAACTGTTTAGTGAATATTATTTTTCAATAATCGAATTGTATCTTCCAATTTACAGAAAAGTTTTGCAAACTTGCGTCCAACTAACCATCACATGGCAATAGATCATGATACAGACCCTTTACTGTTGTTACCTAATGCTTTAGCAATGTACACGTTTAACAATCTAAAAATGGAAATGAAATTTAATTCTATCAATTATTCAATAAAGTAATGCGAATGTACAGCCTGTTACACAAGAACGTAGTCACGATTACTCGCGATCGGTGAAGTGGAATGGAGTGATTTCTTTTTAACACATAGGTAACTGACTTTTGTTTACAATTCGATCTCATCATTTTTACAAACTGAGTACCGCGCACACTTCGCGCTTCGAAGCAGTTTTTTGTGCTCGCACCCGAAAGGTCCCGCTGCCGCGGCGAAATACGTCCAAAGTCGAAACAGTTTGTGAGTAAGTGGGTGAATCGTTTTAAAGAGGTGAACAATGTCAACGATTTTCCAAATTGCAGTTCTGTCGGTGTGTTGTCGGAAAAAGACGAAAAAGTAATTTGTGACCTGTTGACCTGTGACAATAGTCAGCTGATTTATTCTCGCATTGCATGAAGCACACTACTGTCTCTGTGTTAAAAAAATCACACCATTCCACTTTACCGGTCGCGAGTAAACGTGACCACGCTCTTATGTAACAGATTGCAGTTAGTATTAATATTATTGCTATAAATTATGTTTCATCCTAAACAATTACCTTATCTTACTCGCATTAAGAAGAGCAAACTTCGGCTTTACTTTCTCTTCGCCCATGACAATGTAGAGCTCAACCATACAAAATACTGCCGCTTTTCTCACCATTGATTGGCCGTCATCAGCTAGCTGTAATTTAAATAATTTAATTCTTGTTACATTTCTGTAAATAAAAAAGTAACTTACCCTAGCTATGTTTGGCATAATATTATCTAAATGATTATCTGTCAGATCCTTTCCTTGTTTATGTGCTAATTCTTTAAGAATTTTAAGAGCGCAGAGGTTCGCAGGAAAATCTCCTGTCGCAATTACTGGATTCAGAATATTTACAGATATATCGAGAGGTAAAACAGTTGCTATTTTAACAACAATAAGGTCGATTTCCCTAGAAACCTGAAAATAAACAACAGTACAGTGACTAATCAGTTTTACTTTAGTAATCCAGGTTCGCGGTTTACATTGATTGCTCTGAGATGGCTGAACCGATTTTAAAACGTTTCTGCCTTTCTCTATAGAAAGGTAATAGAAATGCTGAAGAAACCAACCTTTAATCGAAGCTCCGGAGACCCCTAGTATTATATACTATCCGATTCAAATCGACGAAATCGGAAAATGCCTGTGTGTGTGTGTGTGCTTTCGCAGATTTATTCAATACACTCAATTTTCTCGGAGAAGAATAAGCCGATTTCAACAAGCTTAGCTGCCCATACTCGCATATCAGTCCCATATCTATTTTCGCCAATTTTCAGTTAGCTTGAGGAATGAAATCTATACTCAATATACTCTCAGAAATTGCAATAAAAGATGAGGGTTTGTTTAGTAAAATATGAAAAAATATCAACTCATGTCTGTCCCATATGCAAAGTACCCGCATGTCAGTCCCATTCAGTGCAAATTTCAATAATTTCATTAGTTGCAATATTGGGATAGCAAGGGTGTATTAGCGTAGTACAATGAATCAAAAAACTCGATGAATCAAAAAATTCGGAATTAAAATTTTGATCGTCTTTTTCTCATTCCATGCCGATTTTCCATATAGGAGTGATATGCAAGTATGGGCAGTTAGGCTCATTATAAAGCTACTTTAGGATTGTGTAACGATCGAATATTTTCGGTTCCGGAGATATGATCTTAGAAGTAAAGTAACCGTCAAACCGCACTTTCTATATAAGCGCTCAATTTTCTCGGAAATGACTGAACCGATTTCTACAAGCTTAGGCTAATATGAAAGATACTTTTGAGTTGTGAACCAAGTTCGAATATAAATTGGCTGTCAGTGATGTAACCGACCAAACGCGTTTTTTCTGTCCGCACTCTTTTCAGAAAGAAACCAGTACCAAATTTTTCAAATATGTTATTGCTGACTTTTTTAGTTTCGAGAATGTTATCGAACTTGCTACGTAAGTGGTGAGTCAAGCTTTTCTGAACTAACCGAAACAATCTGAACGAATTCATGTTAAAAATCAGCCGTTAGAAATCATCCTAACGAAAAAATTTGTTTTAATGAGACTATTTGAATAGCAAAAGAAAGGCATTATCACACCGCTAGGTGGATTAAGAAGATGTTTTTTGATCTTGCCGATTGATTGATATCGATATATGTATTGTTAGTTGATGACAAAATAATCCAATTTCGGGTATAAGGCCCAAGCTTTAAAATAAATTTGTTTTTCTCATATAGAAAGTGATGGAATCACTGTGAAAATCGAGTTTTGAACCATGACCCGGAGGGAGGAGTGTCATATACCATTCGACTCAGTTCGTGTATGTATGTAACAATTTTTCGCACTTACTTTTCTTGGAAATGGATGAACCGATTTTAATGAACTTAGATTCAAATGAAAGGATAGGATTTTTATCCGAAATAAAAATTGTATTTGATTCCAAGTGAAATGAAATTGATGTGGTAATGAAATATATTTGAATTCAAAGCACAATATATGAATTTAATGTTTATTTTATTTCTAATAATAATTTGCTTTGATGAAAATATCAAATGTATTTGAATCTAAGGAAAATGAAAATAAGCGCTGATTCAAAATAAAATATTTTTGAATTCAAAGTGTGATATATCAAAATTTAAAATAATTTTTTCTGCGTGTAGAACATGAGAGATATTAGAAATCCATCGATGCACCACTATGGCTAAACTAATCGAACTTCGATTCATATAAATATCTTATTATCCTTATGGTATATATGGTAGAATTCCAGATCCTACTTCTAGTTCGGAAAATACATGGTGATGAAAATTAAAATTTTCATATGATTCATATAATTCTTCATATAATTAACCACAACAAAGAAAGTATGAAATTTAATTTAAAAAAAATAATTACTAGTAGGCCTGGCAATGACCATAAAAACATACTACAACAGTGACAGTCTCTGAATTCTAATTTCGGAAACAATTTGTCAAAATCTTCAATCACATACTGTGCAGCGTTGATATTCAACGAAATTCGAGATTCTTCCTTGTAGACGTTATTCTGATTTCGTCTTGCCGTAGGAGAAAGAGTGACGTTGGCAATGATACTCTCTTTTGGTACACTGATAGCAGAAATTAATCCGTCTCTCTTCGTTTGTTTTAGATGCGCTTATTTACGAATGAGACAGTAAAAAACGAGTATGAGACTGTTGGATTAAATTATTTTATTAGGAATGCGTGACAATTTTAAGCTCTGGTTCTTATTATGTAAAAAAAAAGGGTTGTGTACGAGAAATTAAACGGTTTTGTACGAGACAACGAATTAAAGGGTTGTATACGAGACCCCGATGGAGTAGCTGTATGGCGCAAATTATACACAGAGGTTCTATGGGAAGATGAACCTCTCACGTGGAGGCCACACGCCACAAGAAAGGATCGAAGGACTAGTATGTCCAATCTACAAAAAGGGTGATAAGCTAGATAGTTGCAATTACCGCCCAATTACCAATAGCTAAGGAATTAGAAGGGCAGTACCAAACGGGATTTACTGGGGCTCATGGCACTACGGATCACATATTCGCAATAAGACATATTCATTGATTTCAAAGCTATGGCAGATTATGCCCGAATACGGGTTTTCGGAGAAACTGACGTGAATTGTCAAAGCAACGAGTGATAGAGTGATGTATCTGGGGCCTTCTCGAGTCTCTTCGAATCTCGAGGAGGGCTACGACAAATTGATGGACTCTCTTGCCTCTTGTTTAATATTGCCTTGGAAGGGGTAATTTGAAAAGCAAGGATCGACACAAGTGTCTTCCGAAAGTGCGTACAGTTTTTCGGTTTCGCAGACGACGTTTATATCGTGACGCGTAACTTTGAGAAGATAACGGAAACATACATCGCACTGAAAGCCGAAACTAGACGTATCGGACTGGTTATAAATGCTTCGAAAACAAAACACATGAGAGGAAGAGGCTCTAGAGAAGAAACACTACGCCTTATACCACGAATCAGACCGGTTGTTCTCTATGGCCTAAGACCTGGACTATGTTGGCAGAGGACCAACGCGCACTTAGTGTTTTCGAAAAAAAGGTTCAGCGGACCATCTATGGAGTGTAGATGGAAGACGGAACGTGGAGACGGCATATGAATCACGTACTGCAACAGCTACTAGGAGAACCACCCGTCGTACGGACAGCCAAAATCGGACGACTACGATGGACAAGGTGGATTGATCAAGCGGAGGGCGATCTACGAAGCATTTGTGCTTTGAGTGGCTGGCGACGAACAGACGTGGACCGAGTTATGTGAAGACGTATGCTGGATAGAGCATAGGACACCCACAGTCTTAGCTGCAAGGTAAGGTAAGTAATTACGAGACACGACCGATTAAGATGACATTAAAAATGCAATTTTCAAACTCAGTAATCAATACATTTGAATTTGAAAAATGGGCAATAAAATATGAAACACTATCTAGGATTCAAAAGTAAATGTTAGAATTTAACATGACATTAGTTTTATAACCTACTTGTCAAACCTATCCTGAAATTACTCGAATTTGGAAAAAAAAATCAACAAATCAGAAACAGTCATTTTGGTTTTCAAGAGGTTTGAATCTTCAATTCCAAGCGCGTTCAAGATATATCTATAATAATATTCACAACAAAACCTTTTTGCGAACTTTCGTTCATAAATAGAGATTTCTGTACATCTGTTTGATGCCTGTTACTGTGTAACGTTCTATAATGGTGGTACGTAAAGTCTACAATAGATTGGTGTTTCCTACAATCCTTATGTTAAAAAATTTCCAACACTATCGCAGTAAGATGACATAAAATACACTATCGAATGTTAAATTTTCGAATCCGGAAATCTTGGTTTTTGGTGTGATGAAATGTTTTTTTTTCGACAAACCGATCTTGATTGGATACTTCAAACAATTATTTTTGACATCCACTCAACACGCTACTTGATGTGCTCTGATTGACACGTTCAAACATCAGTGAATTCAATCCAATTTTTCAAAGTTCTTAATAAAAATAACAAATACTTTTGCTACGCTCGCTTGAATTAAATATTTTCGAACCTATTGGTTTTTAAATAATATAAATCCATCTGCAAATCACCTAGCTGAAAACGTTTGAAATTATGGTAAGTCTGTTAGTACAGCTTTGTCTGCTACCCCATCGTTCACCGATGAACCAAAATTAATAGCGAAATGCAGTGCAATGAGCACCCACGCAAACAAATACGGTGTACCGCAACTGAGAACATGCTTGACATATTTGACATACCCGCATACTGCAAACCGAGCATTTGACTATACATCGAGTGTATGGTAACGAGAATATTTCGCCCAACCGCTCTGCGTCGACTGAGCAGAAAAACGTGGCAGGGAATACATTTATTCAGTTTTGTGCGATGGTTCATACTGTGCAAAATAATGCGGTAGTTTTTCATGCAAGACGCTAAACCTCCCTATAGCGACAGCAGCAGAATAGCTACAGAATGAATCCATAGAATGACATAATTATGACATGTTGTGATCAGCTCGTGAAAACACAGGTCAACTCAAACCGATTTTTAAATCGTGTACTATTGAACTACGTGTTTAAGTTAAATGTTTCCGAATTGATTGGTATTTAAGCGTTCAAATTTCTTAAAACATAATTAAATACACACCTCTTTACTAATTTTGTAACAATCTATGATTTTCAATAAGATTAGTTCCAAAAAATTACTCCAGCAAGATTTCATTTCTGAACTACGAACAATTCGCCCAAGCGTGTGAAGGGATGCGATCAATACTGTGTTGTTTTGAGATTCCATCAAGTTTAACAACATTTTCATAATGGCTCTGCAGAAAATATTAATATTACGACGTATACAAATATTTACTATTCTCATAATTACTTGAAGTTTTTAATGGGTAGTTCGCAATTTCCGTATTTTATACAAAGCTGTAGATTTCCTAAAACCTGTACCACCATTTCTTGATTTGTATCATGGGATAGTAAAATTGATGCTTTTATGACATCATTTTCCTTAATACCACCTGGAACCAAATAAAATTTGTAGATAAAGTTGATTGTTCAGGAAAAAACTTACTCTCCACTATTAGTTCACCGGTATTTGTTACTGTATAACTGTGGCTACGTTGCTGTGTACTTGAAGCTTTGAGGCCTGCGTCCAATCCCTCTATCCTAACTGTATTCTCGGGTGTATTTGATTCGGTGGTAGTAGCAGATTGAGTTTTCGATCCATTGCATGAATCATCTTTTTCCATTCTGTCAAAAAAAATCAGATACATATTCAGAACCTTTCAATACTTTCAAACTTACCCTACATGCCCATTAAGACCATTCGAAGGCATAGTATACATTTCCACATTTTGCATCTGGATCTCTCCCATTTGGCTTATTCCTGAGTCTTTACTATTAGCATCTCTATCTAATTTTGTTTCGAAGCTGTAATTTTGAATTTCAGCTGTCGTCTTTCGAAGATTTTTGTAAATTTCTTCTGTGTTCATAGAATCCACAACGTCTACGGATGTTTGCCGCGATCTTGGAACTTTTTGAACACAATATAAAATTAGAAGAGTAAAAAAAAAGAATTATGAATTACGTTAAAATAAATCCATTTCTTAATCTATTAATCTATTTTACTCACTCGGAACATTTTGTAAACTATACGGTCCCTGCTGAGGACTCAATAATGGTTTAGGACTTGAAGACGATAGGGGTGATGAAGGACTATCTGTTCCTATGAATTGAAAAAAAACGTGTTAAATGGCATTAATAACGTATAGTGGAATTGAACACTCCTGAATAACCTTCAAATCTAGTTTCTTATACTACCTGAGGTACTTCGTCGCATGTGTTGTTGAATTATTGCTTTAGCTGTATCCTGATACTGCTTTGGAAGATTAGCTAAAGTCATGGTCATCTATAAATAGGTAATAAACGTAATATTTCGCAAATTATAATTCTGTGACATTCTATACCTGAGATGGGTTGCAGTTGTATAATGCAACTATACAAGAACGGGCTTGAGATTTTAATTCAAGACTTTTTTGATCAAGTGCCGTTTGAATAATTTTGAGTATTGCTCGATCTACTAAATGCTGAATTTGACTATGCGTAACAAATTGTGCTGCGGTACAGTACGTCGTAGCCAAGGTAGTTAAAAACTTTAAAGTAGCTTGACGCGTCTTTATATTTGGTGTTTGAGCGGCATCAACCAGAATCCTGCGAAACATATATTTTATTTCAGAATATGATTGAAAAAATTATTTTGCTGAATTTTGGTGCGGACAGTTTTTTCCGATTTGAACAGTCTTTTTCGAGGCTACCTGAAACACTAATAGTATTTTTAAGGAACATTATTAAACATTCATTTCAAGACCATTCACGCAAAGAATTATGTTCCGAGTTCAAGAAAAACTACACGTAGAAATGGGGTCAGGTTTTAAACAATTACATGCAGTGTCGATATTCAACCACAGCTGTGAGAATTGAAAATGACAGAAAAAGGTTTCACAATAAGTTTTAACTGTTGGTGCTCGAATTTGTAGTAGTTTTGGTTTCCAAAGAAGTTCTGGGATGTAACTACTTCGATTTGAAATATTTTAGTCACTTTTTATAGCCAAGCGTCACAGATTTTCAATACATCGATGAAAGAATGAGAATTGAAATTCTGCTGTTGCTACCTGAAGACGTTAGTTTGGTTTCGTCTTGTCACAGAGGAAAGAGTGACGTTGGCAATTACGCTCTTTCATTTTTTTTATGAGAAACGAAAATGCTTCGTCTCTCTTCGTTTGTTCTGGTGTCAGTCATTTACGAATGAGACAGTAAAACATTGAAAATGAGACTGTTGTGATGGTTTCTTTCATTGAGAAAGCGTGACAATTTTAAGCTCTGGTTGCTAGACAGCAAGACAAAAACGTGCCATAAAACGATTTGAAGCTTTAATTGGTATGCTCTGATCTTGCGTCATGCAAGCTCGATATTCCATGTTATATCGTTTCCCCATGAGAAATTGACAACTACCCTTGGATAAATTTTGAGTGCTTAAGATTAATTTCTAATTTATATTAGATGAACTCGATTGGTAATGAGAAATAGTTTATCGGTTTCACCGAAATCGAAACTTAACGCATAACAAACTTCTTGCATAAAAAACTTGAACACAAGCTTGGCTAAACACCAACTGTGTTATTCACTCATCGTATGATTATTTCAAGAGCTTGTCCGTTACAGTTCTGTGGTTCTAAAGTTGTAATAGTTTAATGTATAAAAACATCTCTGGATCAGCAGTAGGAGTTGTCGTGAATGCTCCTGTCTATCTTTTAGATATGATTTATCTTTGAGTGAACTGTTCTACGTTCTATCACCAAACAAGGCATCCACACAGTGGCGTACCTGCTATAATTAAAACTCGTGTTTAGGAATCGATTTAGTTAGCAAACAAACGATCTCTCCACTCTCCCGCCGATAAAATTTATTGCCGGTATAGTGAACAAAAAAAAAGTACCACCGAAGATTGTTTTGCCGCACCCAACAAAACGTTGCGGAGAAGATCGCCCCTTTACAAACTTTAAGTAGTCGTTAGCAAACGTTGAAATTGAGGTCTCATGTATACGTTACTAAGAGAAGCGACATTTTAACACTAGTTGGTTTGAAATAGACTTTTGACAATCAGAAATTTCAGTGTAGCACAACTTCCTCTTCAAAGAGCGATAACCGAAAAAGGTAAATGTACATTTGTTGAAATTTTTTGGACTAAAATATCACGACACACGCATACATTTATAATATGAATTGACTTAATTACCGGAAAACGCACTGCATCTGAAGATCCGCTGGGAAATATTCATATATCAACTGAAGTGTTTTCCATATTTTTCCATGCATTGAGCCCAATAAGTCTCCTCCTAATTTTTGAAACAAACGGGTCAGTAAAATGAACAACCACTCGTGTAGATCATTCGAATGTGATAAGATTAATTCATTAACTGTATCCAAAAACAGAGCGTAAACTTTTATATGAGGATCCATAAACATTTTCCGGAAGAGATCCAGAACATTCTGTAATTATATCATAATATATATATATACAACTGAAATCGTATGAAATAAATAGGCCCTTACCTGCAACTGTTGTGGACTCAGCATTCTTCCATCACTGAGATAATGTGTTAAATTAACAAGACCATCTTTGCGTTCTGACCAATGCGCAGATGCACACAACTGAATAATTGTTTCGATGTCCTCAACAATTTGTCGTGAGCTATCAAGACGTGTTCTTGATCCATTCCACGAAAACGACTAAAATATAAGATTGTAAGAAAATTAATTCAATTAAGATTCTTTCACTGGATTTGCATAATACGTACATCATTTCCTCTTCTATAGGAATCAAAACTCCGTTCTGAGCAAACCGACGACGCTTCACTTTCGTCGGATTCTTCACGTGAAATTTTCCTGTGAAGACCTAAACGACCAAAATCTACTGAAATATCATGGTCGTCTGGAGATAGTGCATCTGCTAGTGCAGTTTCTGCTTCTCTGCTTTGCTGTAATATTTTTTGTGCAAGTACGGGTCTCCCAGGATTTAAAGGTGGCCTATCTAGTCGTCTAGGGCTACCAGTGCCGTATACATTGCGTCGCAATGATCCGAATTGAGTTCCTCTGTTAGATTACATGAGATTTCAACAATTTTATGAGTTAACACTTTATAATACCCTTTTGCAATAAACAAAATATAATAAAAACAGTGTATGGAAATTAGGTTTTGAAAATCTTTGTCTACTTCACCTAAATTACAGGAAGAGGCTCTAACCGCTCTGAGCAGTTTTTGCCTTTTTCGTATAAAAGGGCTATGCAATCACTGTGAAAACCGAATATTCTACCGAGCACATACCACCATTCGATTCAGTTCGACGAATTAAGCAAATGTGTGTGTAAGTGACAAAAATATGCACTTACTTTTGCTTAGAGATGACAGCATCGATTTTTTCAAACTCAGATTCAAATAAAAAGTCTAATGATTTCATAAGCTGCTATTGGATTCAATCTCGAACCGACGTCCAGTTCCGAAAATACAGAATGCATAAAAAAGTAAAGAATATGCACTCATTTTCTCAAAGGCGGCTGAATCGACTTTTAAACAACTTAGATTCGAATGGAAAATCTTAGAGTCTGCACTCAATTTTCTCGAAGATTTCTTGACCGATTTTTGCAGATTGAAATTCAAATGAAAGGTTTTATAATTCTTCAGAAATATCACGAATTAAATTTTTGACCGACTTCCGGTTCCGACAATTACTGCGCGATAAGTGGATATTTTCCAATTTCATGAATATTTTTGCCTCATATAGAAAAGATATGCAATCACTTATAAAACCGACTTTTTAACCGATACCAAGAGGGCCGAATTTTATGCTCCATACGAATCAGTTCGTCGAGATCGTCAAGATGAGCCTTTGATATATCGGTTCCCAGTTCCGGAAGGCTCCGGAAATAATATTAAAAAACTCTAAAACGGATTTTCATAATTTTGAAGATTTTTTGGTATCGTAATCTTCTTTGTCTGTTAGAATTTTAAAAACTCATCACTTCTCACCTTGTAGGACTTGTTTCGCGAGAATTCGCTAGCGAACGAGGAATGCCTGAAGTTTTTTTTGGAACAGTACCAGTCTGTTTATAAAGCGAAGGAATGCCAAAATTATCACGTAGTTTACTTGAAGGAGAAGTACTTCTTGATGTGGCTAAAAAAAACAATTTATATATAAGTTAACAGTATCAGATTAGAAATTCTGTCACTTACGCTGAGATTGTGATACTCCGGACCGCGATCTTATTTTTCGTTCAGGCGTTGATATTTGTTGTGGGGTGGCAGTTGGTGTCGGAACCTTTTTTGTTCGAGCTTGGTTGAACAATAAGTTTGAAAACAAAAGAAATGATTTTATTGACAATTCTCCATATATCTTATAAAAATTAGTTGTAACTAACTTAGTTTATATTAACAATTACAAAAGTCATTGAATTAATAAGCCTACAATTAGTGATTGAATTTTCACAATGCAGTCCGCCTAGTATTTCAGTATATTAGAAAATATCAGTGAAAACCAAATAATATGTCAGTACTTAACTATCTTGTTGACTATAAACATTGTCGTTAATTATAGAGTGACAGGCACAAACATATTATGCAAAGAGTATGCATTTGTTTTTTTTTTTCAACAATGAATCAGTGTATTTACTTGAACTAGGAATCTATGTTGTTTTATTTTAACTACTAACCTTGTTGAGCATACTGCCCATCTAGAGATTTATTTTTGACACAGCATCATAACATAGTATGTGAGATAGCATGAAAGAAATAAAGATATTATTGGTACTTATCAAATTACACCTGTACAATTACTCCATTTTCTTAAAAATAATAAATGAAAGTTCAGTAATCGATAATAATGTAGAACAAATTCAAATAATCAACCATTTACATCCGTATAAAACATACTTAGTCCACCTAGCAGTTGTATAATATCTTATATTATCATTTCTCGGAAGAATGCAGAACGATTCGCAATATTTATAAGCAGAAGTCAAACTGGCACCCAAACCCTCTTGAAAGGTTTTAATATAACAAGGATTCATTCACTCCATTAAAATGATGAATCCCTCTGTATAGCTCCTTAACACATTGAATAAGGAACGATAGGAATATCCTTCAATTTTAGCTCTCAATTCACCGACTTAACTATGTATGGAGAACCAAAATCTCGGATACGTAGAGATGTTAAGAGCTAAACTCCAGATACTGGAATAAGGGGAAAAGTCGCTTACACAAAAATCAATTCGAATTGTGCTTGAACTCCATATTTTTTGGATTGTCACTTGTCAAACTAATGTTTTAATTATATACGTGCGGCCCTGCACAAATTCGCTAGGCCCGATACTGCCGGGCGAGGCCCGTTCAGGAGGTAGCACTACGGGTTGCAGAAAACGAAATCATCGCTGCTGATATATTAGTAACTATAATGTTTCACAGTTATTTGCCTATTTTTCAAATTTAAATCAGTTGATGAGAGAGTTTCAAAATTGCATTTTTAATGTCAGGATTCAAATCCAGAATTCTGATACAGGATTTCAGCTTCAGAGAGAACAAAATTCAGAATATGAATTTTAGATCTGCATTCTGGAACTAAATGTTAGACCTGAACTTCGAATCTGAATTTTAGAACTGACTTATGAACCAGCACTTACTTCCTAAATTCAATTTCAGAATTCAAAAACTGCATGCTGAAACTAAATTTTGCGCATGGACTCTGGAACTAGATTTTGGAAGTGAATGCAGTTCTCTTGTACAGGTTCAATTCACGAACTATACTCGGAACCTGGATTGTAAAAATGAATTAGGTTCCCTGATTCTAGAAATAAATTCTTGATCTGGATTCCGATCGTGAATTTACAACTGAATTTTGAGTCTATCTCAAATAACAAAAAAACACACAATCTGTATTCGAAAGTGTGAAAAAGCATGTCAATTTCATTCGTGTTCACGTCCTCCAGTTATGTTTCTAACATGCTTCGTCTTCGTCGTTCGAGAAATCTAAGAACATTTCAAACATAGAAATTATTATATTAAAGCTTTGCATACTTACGTAAAGAAGCGGTCCCAGATGATATTTTCATTCGTGCCATATTGGAATACTGAGCTCGTGCTCGGGCTCGTTGAGCAGCTGCAGTATCAACAGCCGAAATGCTTCGTACACCAGCTGCAGAAAACAGAACAAAATGTTATATATATATATATATATATATATATATATATATATATATATATATATATATATATATATATATATATATATATATATATATATATTATATATATATATATATATATATATATATATATATATATATATATAATATATATATATATATATATATATATATATATATATATTATATATATATATATATATATATATATATATATATATATATATATATATATATATATATATATATATATATATATATATATATAATATATATATATATATATATATATATATATATTATATATATATATATATATATATATATAATATATATATATATATATATATATATATATATATATATATATTATATATATATATTATATATATATATATATCATATATATATATATATATATATATATATATATATTATATATATATATATATATATATATATATATATATATATATATATATATATATATATATATATATATATATATATATATATTTATATATAATATTATATTGAAAGTAAAAAAAAGGCAGACAACTTTGTCCCAGAATGTACCGAACCCCAGCACAACCGAATGCACTACACGCTATAAATCTATTTAACGATAAAAACAATACCCATCATTATTTATCTACGGTATCCTAGAAACGTTATGCGTTATGCTTTATTGCTTTATCAAAAGATCCAATATCTGATACAAGAGATATCACGACGGTGCAATCAAATGATCAAGAACAATTGGGTTTCAGAAGACACTAGCACATTATAATGAGTTTAGGAATAAATGTGACTGTTAGGACATTGATGCAATTTTCCACAGCCATTTATGACTGAACAGTATTTCGAGTTTGATGAGGATGTTCCTCTTAGTGATGAAACCTGCGAGGTTTTGGAATCAATGAAAAAGGTGTGAAACTTTTCACAAAGGTTTTGTGCCCCATAAAGATAAGTAAGGGTAAAAAGTACATCTCATGTGTGTCTCATTGAAACGAGTGCTACTGGCAGGTTGACCTGGAAAGCGCACGTTAAAACCACGTTAAAATGGAAAGCGCAGAATAGTGAAAAACCGGAGAAGACCATTCGGATGTGTGCTACCATAAATCAAATAAACATAGATTTCCGACTGTACGGTGACACTAACAGCACCTCTAGTGAGAAACGGGTGTACTTTTTTCCACTAGCTACTGTGGTTTTGTTAAATGCGCAGGCAACTTTATGCATGCATTTTAGGAGCATTTACGCACCCATTCTCCACCAGACGGTGCTTTTGCTGTCACGGGTTGCTCAACTACATTAGTATTACACTGGGAAATCTATGTTTATTTGATTTATGGTGCTACCCAGTTTCCGGTAGAGTTGCATATATTTTATGACGTATCTATGAAGTCATTCGAAATATTAAGTATTAATCACCGACAGTCTGTTCTTAATAAATTCAGTCCCATTTAGCAAAGTCTTTGACCTGACATTTTTCAAGTGCATGATCTTATGTGGCTCTGGTGTTCATTTATAATTTCACAATCTACACTTCATAGAACCGAAGTAACAATACTATGTTTCAACATGTAATACAATATTTTGCAAATATGTTTATAGCGTTTGTTTTTTTTCAAATATGCTTATAACTTTTTTCCTCACTAAACCAACGATGGGGGCGGCAAATCTCTTATTTTGCCACGGGCGCCAAATTTCCTTGGTACGCCACTGAGTAAAGCTATAGAATAGTTGTATCTGCTGGTAAGCCGGGCAAGCACAAGCACATAGAATAATGCAATTTCTGCAATTGTCTGCCATTAAATTATTTGGTAAAATCACAAAGCCAGCACCAGGCGAACAGATGAATTAGAAGTTTGCTTGTAAGAAGCTTCCCGATTAGTCATTGGACGATTCAGAAAATATTAAATCAATACTCCATTCGGCTATGCCGCACAAGGTCCTCCTAATTCGGGCTGAAGTGAAGGAAAACCCCTAGTTTTGGGAAGACCGGGCAAATAGATCAGTCAATACATTGTTGTACAGAATGTTTCACTAAAATACACTATCTTCAGACAGTATCTAAACTGGCACAAAGAAGACTATGTCATAGACAATGACACATAGGTCATTTACCAGTAAATCTTTTTGATTACGACGACATTGATCCGACATTCACGAAAACATTGGTCTTGAATTCCTGCTGAAAAGTCTCCAGTTTTATGAAAGTCGATTATATTACTGATATTTTCAACTATTTCCAAATTAAGCAGATAGGCTCAATCTCGCATTGAAATTCTTGATAGTATATTGTCATCTTCGCCGAAGAATTTTCGCCAAATTTTTACTATGCACCATCAATCCTTCTAAAACCCTAACAGATTTTAATGTTGTGGAAACAAATGCAGTGAAAAAATATTTACAGATTTGGGTAATTCCACCTAACAAAAAGTTGGTGAAAAAAGATTAAGATGCATAACGCTTATGTAAAAAGCGTACAAATGCATCTAACTTTTAGACAAACCCAGACCTTGGCCTTCTTGGAACCCCAAGATGTGCCTTAAAGTTTTGATATTGTCCGAAAATTAGCACAAGAACAATTGAAAATGAAATAAAAGCCTGAAAATAAAAATATCGGTATGTTGTTCTATTTTGGGGAATGGTACATTCTGTTTATGTCTCCTACTAATTAGTACTTTCTGGGGAGAATCCTTTGTTTTATTTTTTTGGAATGGTTTTCGAGGGAAAGTCGTACAACCACATTCATTTGTGTACGTAGTTTACATGATTATGATAGTACATTTAACTTGCAACATTGAACATATATACAACAATAAAGAATTTTAACCTCGTATTGCAACTGATGACTGTTCCCGATATGCTATTGGGATTCCACTACGATTTCGAGAATAAGATCGGGGCAATGAAGGCGTCCGTTGCAGTCTTGTTGCTTGAGAGGGAGCTGATGATAAATTTTCTGTACTAGCACTAGCTTTTATTTTTTTTTATTTTGTGATTAATTTCCCAGTGTTTGCATAAGAAACAAAACATAAAAATAACCTAGTTACACATTGAAATTGTGGAGGATATATATATATGTATATATATATATATATATATATATATATATATATATATATATATATATATATATATATATATATATATATATATATATATATATATATATATATATATATATATATATATATATATATATATATATATATATATATATATATATATATATATATATATATATATATATATATATATATATATATATATATATATATATATATATATATATATATATATATGTATATATATATTCGGTTGCCAATATTTTGGGGTCATCTCAAATTTCGTTATGCGGTAGTTTAGTGATTGTAAATAAGTTCATATGCAAAATCGAAAATGGTTTCGATTTTCAAGATAAAAAATTTGAACACTTTCGATCTTGAAAATCGCCATGGGGGGAACATGAATTTTTCACGTGCATTGGAAAATTCCATAAGTGTAGACAAAAGCGCGTTTCGCAACACCGGTTTTGTATAACGGCTTCAGATTCTACGATGTTCTATAATTGTATTATGATAATTTTTTCTCGATTTTTAGAAAGTCCAGAACATTGAAAAAAAATTGTTTTCAAAGTTGTAAAGAAAATTTATTTTGTCGTGCCTTTTTAAAATTTACCCTTTACAAGAATGGGCAGAACTTTATCGCGAATATCTCTTGAAGTAACCCAATAACACAATTTGTTCTACAAGATATGAATATGATCAGGAATTTGTGAATCAATTTTCGACAGCGTGAGATAACTATGAATAACTGAAAAACAAAGTTTTCTAAAACTTTTGGAAATTGTGAGGAAAATTCATCACGCTTGCTTGCCTTTTTCGCACCCGGACGAAGTTTTTAAGATAGTCAGGCACATATCAGTTCCGACTATCTACTGGACGAGTAAAAAAGGTAAACTTTGATTGAAAATCGTTCATTTCTTGTAGTGCTTCAGACGGAACTAGATGTCGAGGTGAGATTCTCCCTCCGGCATTAGTAAGAATAAACCAAGTATAAAGCGTGAAACGCTCAGGTCGTGAGCAACATCATGCAAAATCAGCCCTTCTAATGGCTTCAAATGTTATCTAAAGAACTATAAAGATTATGCAAATCTAGGATAATTTGATTGGCTTTGTGCAATTTTCGCAGTGCAAAATTAGCAACAATGTTTTATATCGTTTATATCATAAAGCACTATACTGGTTATTTCGTAATATTTAATTGTATGCTAGAATGTTTAATGTAACTAATCTGTGCTTCAGTTTTGGTGTATCGTTTCAAATTCTAGTAGTGAAAAAGTGGAAAGCTTGCACAATTCACACAATCGATCAACTAATTGATATTCGGAAGTATAAAGAAAGAGTGTCAGTATTCGTATTCACGACATCCAGTTATGTCTCTGACATTACACACCCGTACTTTTTAAACCAAGAAAATTGCAATTTTTCTACAATAAGTTTATTGCATTATCTGTGATCTGTTTCATTCAAATATGTATATTTGTTATAGAATAGCATGATTGTATAAAAAAAAAATTGTCGACATTTTTCATTTCACTATAGTTTTCAGAAAAACATTTTTTCAACTTTTTTTTTCAATCATATAAATGATCAAATAGAACCAAATTATTAACACTTGAACAAAAAAATTGTCCCGGGTTGGCGGTTCAATGCATAGGACGCTGGTCTTACAAGCCAGTTGTCGTATGTTCGAGCCCCGACCTGGAAGGATTCTTAGTGTCAGTAGGATCCATAGTACTAGCCATGCAATGATTCTGTTCACTAAGAATCGGCTGCGAAGTCTGTTGAAACAGAAAGGCCAAATTCCACCACAGGAATGTAATGCCAAGACTTTGCTTTGACGAGTTCGTGTATTTGGGCTCACTGGTGACCGCCGATAATGACACCTGAAGAGAATCAAAAAAAAAACGCGAAACGCTCATTAGACCGGTTGTTCTCTATGGCCACGAGACCTGGACTATGTTGGCAGAGGACCAACGCGCCCAGTGTTTTCGAAAGAAAGGTACTGAGGACCATCTATGGCGGAGTGCAGATGGAAGACGGAATGTGGAGACGGCGTATGAATCACGAATTGCAACAGCTATGTGGAGACGTATGCTTGATACAGCAAAGGACACCCCAGGCCTATAGCTGTTAGGTAAGGTAAGTGTATGTTTGTTACATTTTCGTCTCCTCTAAATTTAATGTGGAAAGTTTCTGCTGTCAGTCTTGTGTTACTGTTTGTGATTTTTTGTAGGATTTTTGTTTCATCGAAATTAAAGATATAACCATTTTCAACACTGTGTGGGGTTAAACCAGTTCCATAAATATTTTTTGTTCTAACGTTTTACTTATGTTGTTCGATTCGTTTATATACAAATTGACTGGTCTCTCCAACATTTGATTTATGGTAGTGCCCACATGGTATCTCAAAAACCACATATGTGTTTTTGTCCTTTATGATTTTATCTTTTGTTTTATATACTCGATAGTGGCGATTAACCATTGTCAACAAACATTGGAAGTGTAAGAAAAAAATGATCGGATTTAAGAAAAACATAAAACTGACCCGATTTGACGAGAATGCCGTGCTCTGAGATGGGACACTGCCCGTGCGCAATATGAAGTATGAAAGTATTGATTCATCGGGTTGCCGTGCTTCTCTACATTCAGAGTATGTCGATAGGCAGGATAAATTTTTGAATCGTTTTGCGGGTAGTTCAGCTAGTAAGAAATAAAATACATAAAATAGTCGCTTAGTTTTTGAAGCTATATATGTTACGAAGTTTTTCTAAGGCCTATCTGAGTCAGCACCTGAGTAAAGGTATTATGGAATTTTTTGTCGTGATTACGTTTTACTTTACTATGGGACGCTTTTTAAAAATTTACTCTCTGAGAGTGATCAGTTTTCGATCGTAAATATCTCTTGTTACATCTAACGTATCAACATCATTTTTGTTAGTCACTATCGGAAATATGATCATAATTTTATGACACAATTCAAATTAAAAAAAGGTGGGTGGGTAATGTCAGAGACATAACTGGATGTCGTGAATACGAAAAAACTGATACGCTCCCATCACTTTTCCGAATATCAGTTAGTTGATTGATTGTATGAATTGTGCAAGCTTTCCTCTTTTTCACTAATAGAGTTTGAAACGATGCACCTACATGAAAATACAGATTAGTTACATTAAACAGCTACTATTCTACAACTATATATTCCAAACTTGAAACAATTCTTTTATAATTTGCTAATATAGCAGGCTAGGTACGACAAATTTGTAGTTTATTTTTATTGATGCTACAAAGTTCGAAGATATCTGATTCTTCTCGAAATTTCAGTACGAGACAATTGCAATGGGCTGGTCTGAAATGTATCGACGATCTTCGGTATGCAAGAGTTATTCTAATAATAATAATGATAGTAATAATAATAATAATAATAATAATAATAATAAAAATAATAATCATAATAATAATAATAATAAAAGAGATTAACCTGTTTATATGGCAACCCTGTTTCGCATGGCATATTTTTACACGGTCCCATACTAGTATAAAAATGTGTTCAACATTCGCTTTCGCATTGTCGTTCGTAATTGAATGTGTTAGTGACGGTACAAATCTGCTTTTCTACCTGTTTACGGTGCCATCGTTCTGACGGTGTCTCGTACGTACAGAGTAGCTGCTTTAACTCAAATGACGCTATTTCTCACATCACATTTCAATTTATACTGGTAGCGGTGTACGGACCTCCCCTTCACAGAACGGGAAACAGTGAGACGATATAAAAGAGAGAGTTAGTAGTGCGGCAGTCAGTAATACTGAACTGGCTGTCTAACGGTTAACAGCTTCTTGTGGAATTTTCACGCGGAAACACGCACACAGGAGGAACAATTAAGGGCAAGGCAAAGTCCCGCTCGAACCGTGCTGGTCTGCAGTTCCCAGTTGGCAAAATCTCCATCGTCTGCTCCGGAAGGGAAACTACGCAGAGCGTGTCGGTGCCGGTGCACCGGTCTATCTGGCGACAGTGATGGAGTACTTGGCTGCCGAAGTGTTGGAATTGGCTGGTAATGCTGCCCGCGACAACAAGAAAACGAAAATCATCCCTCGCCATCTGCAGCTGTCCATCCGTAACGACGAGGAGTTGAAAACCCCGTCCTTTTCAGGACGACCACATAACTGATAAAGAAATATTTAGGATTGCTTTAAATTTAGCCAGTTCTGATACGCCTAGAAAGTAGAATGCGCAAATCAAGTGAAAACATTTGTTCTAATAATTTGTATAAAGTATACTAGTATAAAGATGTTTCTAAATCAAAATTTTCTGTTTCGTATTGCGAGACAGCGTTACTGTCCTGTCGTAATTGAATGTGTTAGATATCATGATCAAAAAGCGCCCCATACTAAAGAATTCACAACAAAAAAAAATACATATTGATCTGTACGTGGCAACTCTTTCGCACGGCATATTTGTGTACTAGTATAAAGATGTATTCAACATCATCACTTCCTCTTTCGCATTGCCGTTCGTAATTGAATGTGTTAGTGACGGTGCAAATTAATTTAACTTCTCGTGTGTGCCTTGTTTCGGCAACAGTTGCTCGGAAAATGGTAGGAAAGCGATAAAATTCAACTAATTCTTTATGATTATTTTTAGCACTTAAAAGTGCTATTTGAATTTGCTGGAATTTTCGGCTGCCTTTCAGAATTCCTTTCCTGTACGCAGAACGGGAAACAGTGAGACGACAGGTCCACGATGTTGCTCTCGTGTGTCTTGTTTCGGGAACAGATGCTCAGCAAATGGTAGGAAATATGAAGCACTCAACTTTTATATGGATGCTCTTGTATAGATGCAGACATCTCGCGTTCTGATTGGCTGGTGCTGTCATGGGTTAAATCAAACAGGTTTTTCAATAGTATACTATTGAAAAACTTCAATGTTGTTGCAATACACGTTCAAGTTGAAAATTTTCGATTCTATTGGTAGTTAGATTATATAAATCCTTCTACAGATCACTGAGCTATGAGCTTCCAAAATACGAGAAAGGCAAACGCGCCATATGAATTATCCTCTTTGACACTCGTTTGTACCAAACATTTAAGAAAAGTTTAATTTTGAACTATTTAAGATTATGTCACACAACTGAAAATTTTATCATAAAATTGTGATCATATTTCCGATGGCATGTTGCAAGAATTATGTTGATTCATTAGATACACCAGAAGATATTCACGATCAAAAACTTATCACTCTCTCAGAGGGTAAATTTTGAAAAGGCGCCCCATAGTAAAGTAAGTCGTATTCACGACAAAAAAAAAAACAAATTAAATTGATCAAGTTATTCAAAATTAAACTGTATTTCTGAAATGTTTGCTATCAACGAGTATCAAAGAAGAAAACTCATGACGCATGTTTGCCTTTCTCGTATTCTGAAAGCTCAAAGCTCAGTGATCTGCAGAAGGATTTATATAATCTAATTACCAATAGGTTCGAAATGCGAAACTTGCACGTGTATTTCAACAACATTAAAGTGTTTTAATAGTACACTATTGGAAAACCAGTCTGATTCGACTCATGTCAGCACCAACCAACCAGAACGCGTTTTGAGTACGAGAACAAAATATCTGCTGCTGCATCGATATAAAAGACTATATTTCACTTTTTCGCATCATTTCTTGAGCCTGATTCTGCCCGGAATGAATTGTTTCATCTTCTTTGGAATGCAACTGGAAATCGCAATGAATTCCTAGTCAGATTTCGGAAGAGTTTACCTAGTGGACAGCCATCTCACTTATGTATAAATGCAGATCCTGTTGAATTCAAGGCACTTCTCAGTCCCACAGATCATCATTAGGAATTAATATATTTTTTTCCTTTTCCTTCCAAAAACATCAGATTTATCAAAATGGAAGTTGAAAAAGTTTGCGCCGTCACTAACACATTAACTTACGACAGTAACGCTCTCTCGCAGTGTAAGCTCATCTTTAGTGCAAGTGCATCGTTCCAAATTCTAGTAGTGAAGAAGGGGAATGCTTGCACAATTCACACAATCGAGCAACTATCTGATATTCGGAAGTGTGAAGGAAGCGTGCCAATTTTATTCGTATTCACGAAATCCAGTTATGTCTCTGACATTACCCACCTAGCATTTTTTGTTCCGATTCTAGAGGTTTTAACCTTAAGGTCATTATGCTATAAAAACTTTCTGATCCTATGTGCAGTTTCAACACTCTTTACTCTGTAATACCTTAATTAAAAGTCATCCGGATGAAAGTCAGAAATTCCATATAGGAATACAAGACCTTTCATTTGAACCTACAGGATCGACAAAGCTTAACAGGAATCTTTTAAAATTATATCTGATCTTGGTATTTATACCTCATTATGTTATAAATATGATTTAAATTAAAAGCAGACATTCAGATTGTATTAAGATTGTAGTAAGTTTTAATATTATAACAAAGGCCATTATATTTCAGGTAAAATATACTGCAGTAGTGAAAAACTATGTATTACTTTAGTTAAGCATATAGTTGAATAAACCTTAAAATAGTTCAAATATTTTTATCGATCATGTATTTGATTTTCAATATGAGTGCTCAGAGATGGTTTTCACATGCTTGGATTCAAATGAATGCTTGAATTCTTCAACATTCACCCTCATTCTTGTTTACGGCCGTATGCGATACGTTCGAAAGTATAGCAAATTCGTATTCCCGTTTACGTTCGAATCAATCACACTTTTAAACATCGTACATGCATAAAAACAACGCCCATCTAACTTTAAATTATCAGTTCTGGTACAGATTTGAGTTGTAAATAAAAATCTTTGATATCATTTGTTATTTGACTTGTTTTTTTCACTGATTTTGTATCATCATGTTTGCTTACGTACGTATCGACCATACGACGAACACATGCTTTCGAACGAATGCGAACAAGCCATTCTTATTTTCACTCGAACGTGTACGTACGCGATTCCTGTGCAAAAGAAGGATCGGTGGCGCAGGTAGTTTTTTAAGGAAGATTCCAAGCATCAAGGAAGTGACGAATGCTACATAATAAATAAATATCGTACTCAGGACCAATTTTATTCCAGTCGGTAAATGAAATTTTCAAATTAAACTTCGTGCAAAGTAAAAAAAAGCATTTGAAATAGCAGTCCGATCAGTAGTATCTGCGAAAAATATGTTGCATTTTTCTTGCAATTTTGTCATGTTTTCGATAGCCTACATATTTATTTCATTGGTAAAATCATGCATTTAATATAAAATAAAGCATGTTTACCCATGGCGTATTTTCCATAAAGTACTTAATAGATGCAAAATTGATGCGTAAAAACTTTGAACCTCGCATATATTCAAAGGCTCCCCACAAAAAACAGCATTTTACTATACGGCTATGCTTTCTAAATGATTTATGCAAAACACAAATTTATGATTTGATTAGAAAACACCTTTAGATTCGAAAATAATTTTGTTAGAGATCGGTTAAACTTTTTTCAATGTGTTCGAATGGTTGATTCGCAACATTAAACTGACGAATCGAAACCACGGTATTTCGTCTATTCGTCCGTAAACGGGAATGGGACATTTCGTTCGTACGAATGATGTTCGAATACACGTTTCGTTTGAAACTAAAATGGCATACATTCTAGCGTTTCGCATATGGTTAATCACATGAATTGGACTGATTACATCAAGGCTTAGCATTTATTTTAAGAAGTTTACTGATATTTGAATATTTTGTGGCAAACGAGTCGCATTCGAATTCATTCGAGTGAAAACAAGAATGGCTTATTCGTATTCGTTCGAAAGTACCCGTTCGTCGTATTGCGGATACGGACGTAAACAAGAATGAGGGTGATTATCGGGATCAGCTTTTTGTTCACAAAAATACAGAGATATATGTTAAAACTTTCAAACCGTCATCAAAAGTGACGCTGCAATGAACGAAAGATAAAATCTTAACTGGGCTCGAAAACAAAATGTATCGGTGTGTAATGTCCGAGACATAAATGGATGTCGTGAATACGAATAAAACTGACACTCCCTCTTTATACTTCCGAATATCAATTAGTTGATCGATTGTTTGAATTATGCAAGCTTTCCCCTTTTTCACTTCTAGAATTTGAAAGGATACAGCTAAACTGAAGTACAGATTAGTTACATTGAACATTCTGACATACAATTAAATAGGGTAAGGGCTCCTTATTTCATCTCAGCTCCAATATCCATCTCATTCCTTCATCTCATAACTTTGAACATCAATCATATCTTTAAACGTACCTGAACAAAACTGTGGAACGTTGTTTTTTTAGGTTTTGCCACACTTTCCAATTGAAAAAAAATAGTTAAAAAACTTTCAACGATCGCTTTTTTCATTTAAAATAAACTCACTCTTTGATTTAGGAACCAATTTCGTCTGAAGTTTTACAATTCATCATGTTTCTGTATATTTACTAATCGATTCGTCTCAAAACATGATCACTATTTCACATAATTACACAACTATTCAATGTTGGATGACTTTATAGTTAGTGATGTTAACTTTTCACGTGTTTATTCAACGATTAAAGACTTCTGAAATTTCCTGATAAGCAATAAAAGCAATGAAAAATATGAGATGAAAATTTGCACTTAATTCACTTGACTGCGCTTTGTTTTCATCTCATTTCGTATCGCAAAGTTGCCGAGTTTTCTCATAATGTTAAATAAAAAAATTTATTTTTTCTTCTTTAAATTATCATCAACAAGTATTTTTTGGTATCCGTGACATTAGTTTAATTATATAATTGATATTTATATATAAATAAAACTGTTTCGGATTCTAATATTACCAAATAGATCGTGTTAAATACAAATAAAAATAATTGTGGCAAATCTGTTAGCACTGGTTTTTTCCGCTATACGTCGCCATAACACTGTTGAGTGTGTGTGTGTTCCATCGGCTGTGCACAGAGATGCCAGATATTTTCATAGAAAATATGTATCTGCTCTATCTGTTTTCACTAATAAAATGAATCAAATTCAAATTGGTTCTAAATTTTAATATAAAAGTTTATCAGTGTTCATCATCAAACATTTGCACAAAAGATTTCCATTTTAACATGTGATTTGTCCGTTGATTTTAAGGAAGTACTGCAATCAAATACTAATAAATAACGTTTTACTTCTCACTTTCTATGAACCTTTACAAATCTGTATTAAATTTAGAAAATCTCTAATCTGATTTAACGAACGCGAACGCAAAAATCTATACAATACAGATAAATCTGTATGAATGGCATCTCTGATTCTACGTTTTGTTTTAAGAAGGGCTAATGCCTAAATAATAACAATTCCTTTTTGTTTTTTTTTTAAGTTCTCCAAATTAACTGCAGAGTAAAATTTTAAATTTGACACAAAAGGTAATAGAAACGATCCAACAAATTTTAAAGATCGAAATTATTCCTAACTGTTTTTTAAAATATCGTGTGTTGTGTCATAGTTGGCATTAGGCCCTTTTTAACGAAAATTCTGACATTTTGAACCTGAGAGTGCAATATTTTGGTTTTGATTGCTGTCGCCATTGCTAATTTATGGGAAGAATAAAGGACCAAGGATAGTATGAATATAAAACCTTTGAGATGAAATTAGGAGCACAGTAGTGAACATATCAGAAGTGTTTTTAGCTGATTTATTAATTATTATTTTAATTTCCAAGGAATGTGAATCAATTCGCAATGTGGAGCGAGGCGAATTAAACAGAAATATGGAAAAATCGAAGTGATTTTGGTGGCTGAATCAGGTTTTTAAGGTAACGTCCTTACAAATGAAATGAAATAGGGAGTCCTTACCCTATTACGAAATAACCAGCATAATTATTTATGATAAAATAATGGTGGTTCTAAAAAAACTTTTATGAAGGCGTTCGTGATGGAATGAGAGTTGAGTTCGAATCTATTCTGATTCTATTCTGATAATCTATTCGGTGCTATGCATGTTATATAGCAAATCAGCGGAAAATTCTACTACAAAATACAACTGGTTGAAAAATGGGCCGTATACAGTATAGTGAAGGAAAATTTCGCATAGTTCTTTGGTTATACAATTATGGTTCAAAATAGAAACATGCAGTATTTTGATGTCGATTATGTTATTTTAGATTTGAAAATTACAGTGAAAGAAACTATCAAAGTGCAGTACCGGATTAATTTCTGGCATTCAGAGGGGCCAAATTATGCAATCCTATAAAATATACAACAGTTTGGATATACACGATATTAAACACTGTTGCGAATTTTGCACAGCAAAAATTACACAAAGCTAATAGAAGTTTTTACTGATGATGGTGGGAAAACTTCACCTCGACATCCAGTTCCGTCAAAAGCACTAGAAGAAATGAACGATTTTCAATCAAAATTTACCTTTTATACTCGCCCAGTAGATAATCGGTACTGATATGTGCTCAAAACCGACGTCCGGGTGCGAAAAAGGCAAGCAAGCGTGATGAAATTTCCTCATTTCTTCCAAAAGTTTAAAAACGTTGTTTTTCAATTATTTATGGTTATCTCAAGCTGTTGAAAATTGATTCACAAATTCCTGATCATATTTTCGATTGCTTGTAGAATAAATTATGTTATTGGGTTAAGCACATCAAGAGATATTCGCGATAAAGTTCTGCCCATTCTTGTACAGGGTAAATTTTGAAAAGGCACCCCATAGTAAAGTAAGTCGTTTTTACGACAAAATCGAAACTGAGCTCAAAACTATTCGTAGGTCTTTTCAGTTGCTGGTTGAAAATGGCGACTTCGGTACTACCGGATTCTAGGAGTACTGGAAATCATCAGAAAACCCTAAAATAAACACATATCGATTTATCTTTAGTCTTTACTGTACTTTATACTACATTGCTCAGATGATATTTCACTGAGACATCCACAAACAGTCAAACCGATATGGAAGATTTTTAACAATACTGGAATCGGATATCGAAAACTAATGTGACTGATAGGCAATTGGTTGAACATACTTGAAATAGTAAACAGCACTGTAATTACACTTTTTTTTTTAAATCGTGCCCATCGTCTTCTAATATTTACACCAGAAACCAGATCTTAACCAAATTTCAATGATAATGTGATGTGATACGTCATTTTATTCAAATTTAAATTTACGAAAACCGATTCAGCCAGCTCCGAGAAAATTATGTGCAAATTTTTATCAAATATGAATTTTATAAGACACCCGGTGAACGACCACGATAGGTTAAAACCGGGTATAAATAAATAATATACAATACAATTATATAAGATTCTGTAAGCATTTGTAAGAATTTGTATCACTCACTTTGCTCATCTCCGATACTGGTATGAAAAAGGCATCATTATACCACGAGGTGATTTTGAATAGGGTTTTCATTATCAAAACAATGTTTATATAAAAAACGTCGAATAGTTTCTTTATGTCTACGCTTTGTGATTTTTTTGAAAAGGAATCGTGTACTTGAAAAAAAATGTCTGGATCGAGAATAATTTGTTCCCAATTTTTTAAAATCGTTAAAGTATATTACATTAAAAATACATTATGTAGCTGCTATTAAAACGACGAATTTTATGCTAGTACTATCAAAATTACCTGGAGGTTGTGCAGATGCCGGACTTCTGAGTCCCGAAGATTGTCTGCGTTCTGAGGTATTTAAGTAGTTAGGAGAAAAATGACGCGTTGGTGAATTGATGTTTTAATAATTTTCGAGATGGTTAAGCTGAAGGTTGTACATATACAACATTTAAAAGAATCCCACAGTTCAATATTACAAGACATAGATTATGAACACAAACAATCAACTTAATCATCAAATAGATCGATAAGAATAAAACACATACTTATCACCCCACCAGAGACAGAATTTAAGCTACTATTGCTTCCACGTAAACTAACACTCAATGAGTTGGTACCATTGGTAGAAATGATGTCACGATCTTTCTCCAAAGTCCTCTGTGTTGCTGGATCTAATGAAGAATATAGGGCATCTGCAAGATCGGGAAAGTGTCGCCTAAAACTCCAAAATGCACTAGAATGAGCAAAAACATATACTTGTTGAATTGCAATTTAATTATCATGTTTACCATCGGCTGTGCCTACGAGCATCACTGTCCGCGTCTGCAATTCCTTTGCGCAACGCATCTCTTAAAAGAAGACTATTCCTCTCTAGAGCTTTTGTAGGCCATTCTTCAAACAAAAGGATCATAACTTCACATAGCGTACTTCGAATGTCCTTAGACTTTGACTGCATCAGATTCTGCGTAATAATAGGTATCAACTTTGGAGCATGAGTGTATTTTATAACATATTTAAGAGCAATAGTTCCTGCAGATGATATAACTTTAGCAGCATTTTGGATTAGATTGATCAGTTCTTGTAAAATATATATAGTAAATTGATCAATACGGTTTTTTAATGTTTTACTCATGTATGCAAGTGTGATACAAGCTTCACGGATAACTTGCGATCTGAGTTCCTTCAAAATATCCAGGAATGCTATTGATAAATCTTTCAGCTGCTGTGTGAATGTAGGTGAATTTTGGACTTGGATCATCAATAAAGAACGGATTTTTTTCAGTGCCTCAACTCGTTTCTCCCAGTCTACATTTTTATCTCCTATTAATGTGTTGATTGATTTCATGTGTTCATCCATATCTCGTTGAGAGAAAATAGTTAACTGTGGAACGCTCTCGAATGAATTTTCGAATATTTCTCCCGATACTGATCCAGCTGCGAGTAAATCTCCTGAGCCTTGCGTTTCGAATAAAGGTTTACGAGGGGTAGCAGAGGGTGTTCGTTTTACCAATTTTGTTGGCCTTGTTACTACAGCGACATCAACATCATCACTAGTGACAGCTGAATTCATCGCGGAAGGTAATAGTAAACCATCATTTCTAGTTTCGTCAAACTTTTGCTCAAGAATCATTAATTTAGTAGGTGGAACATCCTTCTTACGAAGATCAATTCTCAATTTATCTCCAACATGCTTGTATATTTCCACCAGAGTTTGAATTGCTGCATCTCGTACAGTTGGTGTTGGATCACCTAACAGTACTACAATGGGTTGAATAAAGGGTTTCACAGACAGAGACTGAGTTCCATATTCGTTCAATGCATTTATAATTGTTTGCAAAAATTCTTCACGAACTTTTCCATTTTTATGCTTGAAGCAAACAATAAGCTTATCTAATAATGATTGAGGAGGAACAACTCTACACTCCATCAATTTGTGCAATAGCAGTTGTGCTTTCTCTCGAACTGTGTCACGACTATCTCCAAGACGATCTACTACATGTGGTAGAATTGTAGTAGTGTAAGCGCTAAAATCTTGTCCAAGACGTACGATAAGCTCGGTAAAAGCTTCTAGAGCACGTTGTGCGATCTGCAATTGAATACAATAAATGTTTATTAGTTTTTCTTTCTTACAAACAGTGCACCTGTTTCTTGTTTACTAAAGAAATAAGAATAAGTTGTGAAATGCAACAAATAACTTGTATGATAACAATACTATTTTAATATTCTGAACGAAGAGTACAATATAATAGTATTACACCAATTTTTAACCAGGATTCGGAATAGAAGAAAAGACTATACTTGGCTATCAATTAACAAAACATACAATTGTAAAAATTTTGGTTTCATGTAACCTAATTCATAGTTTGTTCACCTACATTTACATTTATTATTTCTACTGTACCGCGCTGCTGTATCCAAGACATAATTCTAGTATAGTCGGTGTGTAAAAGTAGTAAAGCGTGAAGAAATTTCAGCCACTTGAAGTAGGTTTTCTACCTCTCTACATTTTGCAGCTTCATTTTTCGTGTTTACAGTACCACAAAAATGTACTTCGCTGCGGTTGAAAATAGTAATTTACCGCGATAGTTAACAGCTGTATCGAACAACAGTAAGCGCAACACATTGCCTTTATTCTTCGCTGTTGTTGAAGTATTATTATTAATATCATTTATATACCAGAAACTTTCTGGTAATTTGCCGCCGATATTGATGAAGTATTTTTCTTATACCAAAAATATTATTAGATTGCAGAAATATTTGTGTTTCTCATATAAAGAAATCAGAAAGAAGGAAATCATGCAATTGCTGATAGAATTGATTTTTGAGAGTCTTATTTGATTCAGTTTGCTTAGTTCGCAGAGTGGTTATGTGATCAGTCCAATATTATTCATGTTTTCAGAGTTTTGTTAATTGATGTGTAAGTACATTCAATTCGACTTCACTGTTTCCGGATGCCTCGAATGTAGTCGGCGAAAGATATGTTTGAGAAGGAGACCATTTCTCACTAACGTCGGATCAAATTGAAAGGCCAGTTAATGTCAGTCATAAAATTTTCGAACATAACCCACAATTCAATAGTAACGAGCCTAAAATTGTTGAAATCGGTTCAGCCATCTCCGAAAATCACAAACACAGACATTTCCCGATCTCGCTGAAATGAGTGGAAGAGTATATAACACTGTGGGTTTCCGGAGCTTTCATCAAAAGTTGCATGGTTAGCTCAATAACAACAATATTACAACTAAATAAAGATAATCTTTAACGGATTTGGTTTAGAATACAATCAAACCCAATAAAGTTTGTATTCATGAGTAGATGTAAAATTGATGTTAATGATGTCGTTTTCGCTTGATGCAAACCCCAATTCAGTTTCCACCTTAACCAATGTCTAACCGTTTGAAGCCAATTTAGAACCGAACTTTTGTTTTACATCGGGTTTGCTCACACCCCTACAGACCTAAGTTCAGTCGACCGACCTGGAAGGATTCGTAGTGTCAGTAGGATTGTAGCACCAGCCATGCAATGGTTCTGTACACTTTGAATCGACTGCGAAGTCTGTTGAAACAGAAGGTCAAATTCCACTACACTAATGTAATACCAAGGCTTTTTTGTGGACATCGATTAAATAGACGAAACATACTGGAAAACGGTTGGTTATAGTCGTAATTGGTGCGAACAGATTGAATTCTGAGAAATGGATGAGATGATAACTAGGTTCAGTTTGTGTAACAATTCAGAGCAATCAGTTCGAGATTGTAACAAATCCGCCACGAAAATAGCTCTAGCAATGTTTCGCTTCGATGCGTTAGAGGTTGAATTGATAATAGGAGCATCTTCGAGCTGCAGTAGCACAAGATTATGCGCAGCAGTTGGCAATAGCACTACCAGCGGAAGAGTAGCTTGGCGCAGCTACTCTTGAAGATGGCCATAGGTAGCACAAATGTGGTGAAAAACAATCGAGGATCGACACGAGTTGTCCGATCTTCCGATTCGAGTCGATTGGATCAGTAGTTTTTTTATCATGTGAACGGACGTCGAGAAAATGCGCTTCAGAGTTTATGTGCTTAACATATAAATTTAAAAAACAGTATCTACGACTTTGAAATTATGTTCTCGGGAATCATACCTTTAATTGAAAAAAAAACAATGGGCCGTCTGAATAAAACGTAGCATGCTTGAATTTCGGTAGTAAATGCTACATGTGAATCACGTTCCTGTCTAAAACAGAGACTTTTCTACACAATAACTTTCGAACATGCTACAAACTGTAGTGTTCACTACAATTTTTCGTTAGCTCTAGAGGTTGCTAGTTGTGTGTTTGCTGATAAAGTGAAGTAGAAAAAATAAACAAAGTGGCATTCTTGCAGCAGTAAATACGTTTCTTGCTTTGTACATACTTATTCCAACTTTTCCGGCTCCGTTGCGCTACGGCATGGAGTAAATGCTCAAATTCGATAGTAGCATAACTACAAATCTCCAAATATCAAGGGGAACGCGCCAATTTGTTCTGATTCCTGATGAAATGCTCAAATTCGATAGTAGCATAACTACATGTTCGAACTTGTTTTTTTATTCATACCAAAACGCATTATACTCTGTGGATTTTGTTTTTGAGAAGATGCTACAAACAACAGACTTTACTCCATTGTATTCATACGGCCCAATGTTTTTCTCTTTATAGGCTACTTTTGGCCGAGGGTGGGGGTTTGCTGGCTCAACACTTTGCATACCAGACGGACTAGTTTATGCTGCCCAAATGAACACTAGCAACGTTGTTGGAATCATCAAAATGATAAGTTCCCTTTTTATCGAAATGATAGGATAGCTTGTAACCCAAACGACAGATTCATTTGCGGCAACCGATTTACAACAAAAGATATGAGTATCTGCTATTGCAAATCCATCAAGGAATTTGACACTTGGGCAGGTAATGTGCTTCCGTCATCCGTCAATCATTGGGCCGCGCGTCTGTATCATAGCGGTATTTCATAATTCTACCAACTTTTCTCTATTTTTAATATCTTCGTTAGTGTAACTTTGGGGAACTTCGTATTATATCCGGTTTGGTCTTGACCCTGCTTTCCTATATAGTCTTCTATGTCTGAAGCGGTACAAACGATTATTACTTCAATTATCTAGAAGAGATATCGAAATGTTTGGTCTTCTAACACTAACTTTTCAGGTTTGCTCTAACTGTTCCTCTTTTTCGATATTATGCATGGTAATATATCAGAAAATGTATAAACTACATTAAAAAATGCAATCTCGATTTTACATTCAAACGAAACGAAGATAACGTGGGCCAATCAGACTTTTTTTTCTTCTCCGACTATTTTACTTCTAAGAAGCAAGCTAGAAATCGACAAATATAAATCAAATATCGAGTAGACATATCAGCTGAACATAAAAAAATGTATTCACAGTTACCTCACTCGTTGCATTATTATCAATTTTGCTCTATTTCCATAGGCGTAAAAGTACCCCCAAACTACCACAAGCAATTAAGGAAGTTTATTCACATGCCCTTGACGCGATCGAAAAAACACGTATGGAGCCAACAACAAAGATTCCCTACACACAAGAGAGATGGTACCTCGGAACTTTAAACTTATGGGAGGAGACGTTACACGAATGCTATCCTGTTTACATCAAACTAGCAGAGCCATCCTTGCAAACGAGCTAACGATCGACTGCTGCGATTGAGGAAGTAGATATGCGATGAGTCAAATAAACTCACCGTAGCAGCAACTTAAGGGATCGACACCTGATCAACTAAAAGCACCAACGAGGATAACATCGGCCGACGCCATCGAAATGCACATAATTAATAGAAGAAACAGCAATAGTTTGGTGTTTAATGTTGAATGTAACTTAAAAATTATATATATATATATATATATATATATATATATATATATATATATATATATATATATATATATATATATATATATATATATATATATATATATATATATATATATATATATATATATATATATATATATATATATATATATATATATATATATATATATATATATATATATATATATATATATATATATATATATATATATATATATATATATATATATATATATATATATATATATATATATATATATATATATATACATTCATTTCGTGTTATACGTACAAAATGTATTATTTGTATTACCTTAAAATGACTGCCAACCATCCAAGGAATCAAACCATCTACCAGTAAACCAAGATCTACGCATTCGATTGAGTTTTCAGCATCATTCAAATACAGTACTAAATCTTCTGCTAGTTGCGCTTTGATTCTCATGTCTGCCTTTGCCATTTGGGTTATGAAACCATCAATGTCGGTTGGTTTGTAATACGCCATCTTATCCTAATGGAAAGCAGTACTGTTTGGATTTTTGGTTACTATATTCGTCAATAGAAGTGCTCACACAGTTTACCCTCTGTTCGATATCATCTAGAAATAAAAGAAGACAATACAATGAACATTGTTATAAGCATTATAATCAACCTTATTATTATCATAATAATCATAATCGAACTACATTATTGATATTGTTCGACCTAAAAACTTACATGGAATACAGTAAACATTAAGGTATTAATGGAAATGGTCATTTATAATTCGGTAAAGCGGTAACGCTCAAATTCAACAAAGATTCCTATGGGTCAAAAGTACATAAAATGTATCTGGATGACCGGAAGTTCAAGATGCGTGAGTTAACACATCGCTCAAGGATTAGTACTGAACGCAAACGCCATACTTTAGGCAAAATTAATAATAAAATAGTAGAAGGCCTTCGTGCTACACGATTGATTCTGGGAGATGCTAGCTCGCACGGGATGGGGTTCCTTTTAAAGTGATAATAGAACCGCTTTAATGTATAACGTTCGCGACAATTTCAACATGAATGTTTTGAAATGGGTAGCAGTACTAGTAGTAGTAGTAGTAGAAGTAGTAGTAGTAGTAGTAGTACTAGTCGTAGTAGAACTAGTAGTAGTAGTAGTAGTAGTAGTAGTATTAGTAGCAGATGCATTTCTGAACCAGTTAATATTTCATAAGATTTGATAAAAAATATTAAATGATGCTCTAAAATCAATATAAGAGAAAAGACGCTTGTTGAAATTTTTCAAAGTTTCTTGAGCAAATTATTGTTGCACCGAATGATTTGTTTGCCAGATACTCAGTTTGGCTTGCATTGCTTTCGTCTGATATTCAAATTGGTTTCACTCAAAAATAACAAATCATTACTAACATGTGATTGAGGTATATCGTGCGATCGGTCCTTTTGGAAGCTCAAAAATAATACTTTCTACTAGAGATTTAAAGATGTAATTCAAGTATATTGTGCACAATCCAGTAGATTGGCTTTCCATCAACAAGAGTACATCGATTATCGTGTAAATGAAAGTAGTAGAGTATCATATTTTGCAACATTCGCAAGGGCCTATCGTAGAACATGTCCTAATCACATGTTAGTACAAAAATGACATCTGTATTTTTGGACATAAAAGGAGCTTTTGATTCAGTTTCCACAAGCTCTAACAGCATGGATTTCCAGAGGTTATTAATAATTATTTGCACAACCTTAGTCGGAAAAGCGTATGTATTTCTCATATGGCGATTTGACAACATTCAGAATTAACTACATAGATCTCCAGGCAAGGATCATGTCTCAGTGCACTCTCTATATTTTTTACATGAAAGACATTGACAGTTGTCTAGTAAACTAATGCACATCATGACAATTGGTCAATGATGGTGTGGTTTTAGTTACTGGACCCAAAGCTGTCATTCTGCATAAACCATTGAAAGATAACTTAGATAACTTGTCCGTTTGATCTGGAAACCCTATCCGTGACAACATCCTAAATGTCCCTAACTCAGCTTTATTTTTCGACACATACATGTTGACATGTTGCGCGAAGTGCGTGGAATCTCGGATCACCTACGCTGGATGTAAATCCAGTCATCTCTAAGATCTCGACCTCTTGTTTTAACAACACACACGAACATTTGCTAAGTTCGTCAAACTGAATCGATTGGTATATGAGACACGTGACTCTGGGCCTCGAAAAATGTTTCTGAAGTTTGAGCGAATCCTATATTTATTTTTTATATTTATAAAAAGAGGAAGAAAATTTGGCGCCCGGAGCAAAATAAGATTTGCCACCACCATCGTTGGTTTAGCGAGCAAAAAAAAAGAGCTCAACTACATCTCCGGAATGTTGCCTTGAACGAGCAAAAAAAAAAGATCCCAAGGATTGGTTTGCCGCACACTAAAAACGTTGCGCCTAGGGCGAGTACCCCCTTCTCCTTCCCCTAGATACGCCACTGATTATAATTATTCCATTGAATGTGATTAGCGGCCCTTACACGAGCATTAAAAATGTCATTACTGAATTATTAATGAACGTGTAATGGTGCAGTAATGACGAGATTTCAAACAAATTTGAAATACATCATTACTTAGATACATTAAAACTGACATTTTTAATGCTCGTGTAAGGGCCGCTATTGAGTTTCATTCGGATCTGGCTTCCAGTTTTGAAAATACAGGTCAATGAATATTAAAAATGTCTAACCGCCATATTTTTAGACAGATTGGGAAATTATTTGAACATGTAGTCCCTGCTATTTATAGACCGACTATGACTAACCGGTCTCCGGTTCTGGAAACAGATAGTCAATAACTCTATTATGAAACTTTCATCGAATTCTTATAAAATGTTTACAAGAAAGGCTTCGCCACACCACTAGGTGAATTGAAATAGGTTTAATCATTTAGTAGCGATAAATATGACGACATTTCATGTGGTGAAGTTCGCATCAGACTTCAGGACAAACGAATGACTAGTGCTACGAACACCAATCTTTCGAACATAAAACTGGCTTGCGAGATCACCTTATAATCTGAACTACCAATTCGGACATTTTAATATAACATTATTATATATGTTTTTTTTATTTAACCCATTGAAAATATGACAATTATTACGTATTAATTACCTGAATTTAGGCATCCGAGTTTCTCGTTCAAATAATTTTAAAAGCACAGTTCTTCAATAACAATCATTATTTTCATTTCAAACTACTCTGCTAGCCAATAAACTTTCAACTATAAACCGAAAGTATATTCATTAAATGACATTCAACAAAAAAGTCCACTTATAACGCAAAAATACTGACGAATACAGGCAATCTGTTTACATATGCTAATATATGTACATTTGTATCTAAATATTTCAATAAATATCCTTTGCGTTCTAGAAATGGTTACAATGCTGAATGTATTTGTCCTATCTTATTTTCAAATATATGCTCAGCAAACATAAAAAAATTATAAAACACCTATATGTACATGTTTTTTTTGTAATCAAATTGATTTATTCGAAGGTACTGAAAATAATAAACACTTCAATAACAACTGTTTCACGTTTATTATTAATTCAGCGAACTATGAATAAACGTAAATGCCCAATATTTGACAAATTTGCAAATTGTCATCCATTTTGAACGAGACTTTTTCCAGAAGACTGAAAACAGTAACATCTCTAAAAAAAAACAGAAACATGTCTTCTACTTGCCGGAAATGTAGCTTTTTCTGGAGATTATAAATATTTATAGTTATTTAAAACACCGAACGTCAAATGTTCATAACATAAGCTTCAACATATGTAACATATTTCACGCGTTTTATCAACTATAGTAAACAGTTTTTGAATACTTTTCACCAGATCCATAACACTTATCAAGTAGTCAAGCACTACGAAAGCAAATTTACTGTTCTTCTTATTCGGAAGCAGAGATGCCAGGTGAAAAATTCAAATATTTTCAGACCGGGTTGAAAACGTCGAATAAAAAACAATCTGCAGACACATATTCTCCACAAAGAATGATTAAGTGAACGAGAAAAAACAGAAAAGATCGCGGGGTGATCCCAAAAGTCTTTAACTTTAACGAATATCTGTGAAAAATGTGATTTTCAAAAGTCTGCAACTAAAGCATGTCCCCAGCTTATTTTAGAAATCTGCATTTGTACAGACAAATCTCTAGACCTGGCAACTCTGTTCAATGTCTTCTTACGTCAGTTTTTATACGAGGGGTGCATAAGCACAAGCTATTACATTCCATCGCTTCATACAATGCACTGAGAAAATCTAATAAGACTAGTTTAGTACATCTACATCTAATAAGGCTATTTTAGTACATGTTGACGCGAAAAATTCTGCTAAATCAAACTATTTATGTAACGCTGATGTAATTTTTTTGGTTCAACAATTTATATCAAAGAAATGACAGAATGTAAGTTTTTTTCTACTGTTTTGCAGAGAATAATGGAATTGAGTATCAGATAAAATGATTTTATAGATTTCATTGAAACTCAAGTGTAGCAAAAAATGTTTGACGAATAAAGATCGTAGAGTTCACAAACCCGAGTTGGCGATTCAATGCATAGGGTGCTGGGCTTACAAGCCAGTTGTCGTATGTCCGAACCCCGACCTGGAAGAATACTTATTATCAGTAGGATCGTAGTACCAGCCATGCAATGATCCTGTACGCTATGAATCGGCTGCGAAGTCTGCTGAAACCAACCCAAGTAACAATTCGAATGCCATATGGTTTTGATTATAATTTATAGGAGTTTTATAATTGATTTTTCAATCACTACCTGTTTTATGACAACTATAATAGGTGTCTCTTCTAACCAGTAATATAGTTTTCAAAGCTTCTATAAAACCCTTTACCTACACTAACAACAGAACTAAAAATAAAACAATTTGTACTAGAATAAAACTATGCAAACACTCTTAATATTGCTTTCAAACATTTTCTTTAAAACATTATTGTCCGTTAAATTCTTTCATAAATCTAGTTTTGTATGTGTGCGTGCTCATTGGATGACAATTTCACTTAGAGCAAATTTGAGGGTTTTAAAGCACATTTATGACACATTAGTTGTAGGCTATTTGATTTATTGCTTCTTAGGTTAAGTGTAATTTGTATTAAAGGAAATTTCATGGCCGCCATTATGATGTTCTTTGCCGTAGCCTTTATTGACATCAAATAAATTTTGAAATGCAAAAACGAGGGAATATGATGGACTTTCATGATTTGTTTTCAGAATGTATGCACAAGTTTTAACGCCACGAAATAGTTTTATACAAAAATGACGATGAAGCACAAAAAATAATTTTCATAAATCATGAAGACTTTCGCAAAAACCGCATTTATTTCAAGGCGAATAGTTATAATTCTTACTTTTATCCTTACATTCACGATAAAAATAAAAGCGCATGAAGTTTTTACGTTCGGAAAAAGCTTAAAACTCGTAAAAAAAAGTCTAATATATTCTTACTGATTGCATTCAAAGTAGACATGATACACACATAGTGAAGAAAAATATTATCAAAACGTCAGTTTATTCATAGCGGAATTCATTCCATCCAAATAAATTTAATGTTGATCGTAAAGCTGGTTTCAAAATTTTCTTGAATTTGGAGTTTTAAAGCAGGTTTATGCTGATTCTTCATTTTGATTTATAAACCTTATGAAGAATGGTCCACTTGGCAGGAACATGCTCTTATAGAGGTTTTCAGTAGGCTTTCGTGGAGTTTAAAGTTTTATTGCAAGATTTATTATGTAGCATTGAAGACAGCTACAAGTATTTATTAATATTAAAAATGTTACTTGGGAACGTTGCCAGGTATACCGATTTATCGGTATTTATACAAATATTTGACATCTATACCGCAATACAGATATATACTACCAAAATACCGATAATTCACGGATCGAACAGATAAATACCGATTTTCGTTGACGGCATAGATAGACAGAAGAAAAGGTTGCTACGAGGCTCTTTTTTTTGTTCACCAAAATGAGCTTTGGTGACATTTCCGTGAACTTATGTTGACGAGATTTTGATACCGATATGGTACAGATAAATTTTTGCGCCGAATACAGATTTTTGGAAAAATGACCTGGCAACACTGGTCGAAACAGAAAGGCCAAACTCCACAAAAGGAATGTAATGTCAAGGCTGCTGACTGCTAGAATGCACAATCGGATGGCTTGGGCCACAGAGAAGTAGGCAGCCTAGAACCACTGCTCATGAACAGAGATATACCTTATGATAAAAAAAGAACCGGAATTTTCATTTTAAAATTCCCGCGCTTGTCTAATCGGTAAACTTTTATTCTTTCAACGTTGGCAACACTTTTATACACATTCTGTCAAATTTTGACGCATATCGTACGATTAGTTTTTGTTTGGCGTCTATACAAAGAAGTTGAAAAATTTTCGAGTGATGATTTGTATAATGGATGAAAATTTAGAACAACGTGCGTGCATCAAATTTTGTGTTGCAAATGGATTTAAGTGTTCTAAAACGTTGAAAATGTTAGAAAAGGCCTTTGGTGAATCGTGTCTAGGAAAAACACGGGCATACGAGTGGTATAAACGCTTCAAAGGTGGTCGTACAAGCTTGGATCATGATGAGATCCCTGGCCGCCCAACAACATCTGCTACTGAAGAAAACATTGAATCGGCGAAGCAAATCGTGTTGCAAAATCGTTCTGTACCGATTATAGAGATTGCTGTGTTGTTGGGCATCTCTTATGGATCAGCCGAACACATTTTAACTGATGTTTTGGGTTTGAAACGCGTCGCTTCTCGGCTAGTGCCGAAAAAGCTGAATTTCATTCAAAACCAGCGTCGTGTTGATGTGGCACAAGAGATGATTTACAACGCAGATAGTGACCCCACATTCATCGAATGCATCATAACTGGTGATGAGGTATGGATCTATGAATATGACGTCGAAACCGCACAACAATCGACCGAATGGCACTTCGAAGGCGAGCCGTTGTTCTAAATTTTCATCCATTATAAAAATCACCGCACGAAAATTTTTTAACTTCTTTGTATAGACGCCAAACAAAAACTAATCGTACGATATGCGTCAAAATTTGACAGAATGTGTATAAAAGTGTTGCCAACGTTGAGAGAATTAAAGTTTACCGATTGGACAAGCGCGGCAATTTTAAAATGAAAATTCCGGTTCTTTTTTCATCATAAGGTAAGACAAAAAATCAGCAATGACCGGGAAATGTGCTGTTTCGAAAAAAAATATGTAAGAACAACCAACCAAAAGTCTTGGCATTACATTCTTTTTGTGGAATTTGGCCTTTCTGTTTCAACAGACCTTGCTGCCGATTCTTAGCGTACAGAATCATTGCATGGATAGTACTATGGATCCTACTGACACTAAGAATCTTTCCAGGTCAGGGCTCGAACATACGACAACTGGCTTGTAAGAGCAGCATCCTATGCATTGAACCGCCAACCCGGGACGACAATCTCTACATCTAAAAAATCAGTAGAAAAAGAAACATTAAGTGGCTGTATTGCGTCAATTGTAGAAACCATTTTCAAATAAATATATTTTTGTTTTTTTACTTGCATGATATTATACATCATAATTTACGATATTACTTCTAGCAAAGACATCATATTAACAAGATATCCAGCTCTCACATTTCCCTAACAAATCATTGGCAACATCCTTTTTTGCGTGCATGGTGCCCTCAGGCGAGTCCACATAGGATCTCGTACATAGAAGTAGGGGAGAGAAATGTCAAATTCGTGCGCGCCAAAACAGCAGCACTGCGCACTCATACCCGCATAGCGTTTTGGCTACCTGTGCAGCCATGGCCACCAGACGGCTACCAAAATTGATTCAGTGACGGTTGTCAAATCCTATTTGACAAAACAATGTCGCCTGTATCTAAGTTAGCCGAGCGTTTTCATCTTCTCACCTTCGCTGAAAATGTCAAAGATTTCAATGTGGAAAAATCCTGGTGGATACGGTTGTATCGTTTGAGTTGTATCACTGCCAGCGGTGAGGCAGTCGGTCACCAGAATGTCTGCCAGCTATATTTTTCCAGCTGGCAGCGTTTAGTCAGCCGTCTGGCAGCCATGCGTATGCGGGTACAATCGACATGATATGTTGAATGTGATGCCGTGCGATGGCGTTGGTGAACTGAAGATTGAGATCGCTTCAAGCTGACAGGGTCTGCTTCTAGTAAATATATGAATTTGTGAGCAAACAATACCCTTAACATTTTTATCATTACAAGAAACAGTATTATTCAGTTTTATCAATTCAATATTTTTTAAATATCAAGGTTAGATGGTGTACTAAAATGCCAGAGTGTGAAATTTTTAAATACCTTATATTATGACCCAAGACTGCCGACTCTCCCCTACACTCAGAAAAATATTATGGTAACAGTTACTATATAGAGGGCCAACCTGACCATGCGAGTATAGTAGTTTTCAGCCGACTATTAAATCAGATGATTTCAACAATAGTCTAGTTCATGTTTACTATAAATGGTATCGGCTCTAGAATAGTAATTTTGAACATTATATTGTATGAATAACTAATACGATTGAGATGGTTAGGCTAACCATGAACGAATCTTTATTTACACTGTAGTTTTCGCTATAACCAGAGCCATGGTATTTTTGACATTTCACTTCTAGTTATTCAGAAACTTGGTTGATTCAACAATGCTAAAGATCAGCAAAACATGAGCTAATGTTAAAAAGTTTTATGAATTTGAATTCTAGAACAAGAACAACAAAATAGTTTCATTGAATTCTATGATTATCAAATCAAATGATGATGTGCCTGGTGAAATATTGATTATCAACGTAGACACAGAGCAGCTTTGCTTGGTTGCAACTGTTGATCCCAGGCTCTGTTCGGTGGAGTTTTTCCTGAAGCAGGAATGGGCAGCATGGAAGAAATTAATAGCCATTTATTTATACCCGGCTTTAACCTAGTTGCGGTCGTTCACCGGGATTATTGATATTGGATTTTTATTACACAAACAGTTTCCATTAATTTAACTAGTGTGCGACGAAAGCGCCGCGCGTTGCGCAAATTAGAACTAGAACGACTGTAAACAAACGGGCAGCGGTAGGCGAGTGAATGCGATTATTAGCATTTCTATTGAAATACGGCCGATTATAAGTTAATATTTTGCGGTTACATTAGTTGCACGATTAGGATAATATCAATATGTTTGGCGCGCAACGAGTTGCATAAGTGCTTGGCCGTCGAAGGAAAGAATACTAGATCGTCGCATAAATTTTCGGGCGCGCAACGAGATGTTTTGTGTGGAGAATTCGCATGCATACGTGATTAATTGGCTATCAAAATTATTGCTTGGTAAATAAATTAAATGACAGAATGCATATGACTGTATGACCGCTGCAGGTAAAAGAAAAATACTGATATCCAGTTGAAGAGTTGTGTGTAATGAAATCAGATGAATAATATTGATCATTGTGAGCGCGAGTTTAAAAACCTGTTTTAATCCACCTAGTGGTGTAATGATGCCTTTCTCATATCAATCATACTATCATATATAATACTGTGGTATTCTTCAAAATGATTTTTCTTCGATTCTTAAAAGAATAACCGAAATCGATTTGTTTGACCGTCTACTGATAAAAACTATCAATTGGAAAAAATTTGAGGTCGACTTAGAAAACTTTTTACGGTTTTTGCTCTTTTCAGTGATGGTATAAAATTTTTAACACACTTTACCCTATATTTCCGGATCCGGAAGTCGGCGCAAAGGTCCACAGTACCTGAAAAATATCCACTTGATTAGAGCTCTAAAGTTTGCGTGGCACTTTTTGGTAACTTAAACATACAGAACAAGTTCTGAGATAACTTTCCCGCTGCCTTAAAGCTGTGCAAGGGACTGCTCTTTGTTCAGTGAATTGACTCAAAGGATGAGATGACAATCTATGCATTTGCTAAATTTTTGCTTAACAGAAGTGTTTCACTTTTCACATTAATTTTTGGTTATATTTCATTTTTGGGCTAAAGCGAATGTGTATCGAATTCTATTGATTGTAGGTTAAGCAAAGACATCATATTAACAAGATATCCAGCTCTGACATTTCCCGAACAAATCATTGGCAACATCCTTTTTTTGCGAGCATGTCGCCCTCAAGTGAGTCCGCATCGAATCTCATACATAGAAGTAGGGGAGATAAATGTCAAATTCGTGCGCGCCAAAATAGCAGGGCTGCGCACCCATACAATTAGCGGCCCTTACACGAGCATTAAAAATGTCATTTTAAATGATGACTAACTAATGATATATTTCAAATTTGTTAGAAATTTCGTCATTAGTGCACCATTACACGTTCATTAAAATGATATTATTTTTTAGTAATGACATTTTTAATGACTCGTGTAAGGGCCGCTATTGACATGATATGTTGAATGTGATGCCGTGCGATGGCGTTGCTGAACTGAAGATTGATTTCGCTCCAAGCTGACAGGGTCTGAGGTTAAGTAATCAGAAAAATAAGGAAAAAGAGTCGGAGGAAAGAATACTAGATCGTCGAAAAAATTGTTTGGAGCGCAACGAGATGCTTTGTGTGGTCAATCTAAGAGATTTTCCTTGCATTTCTCTTTCTAATGATTTAGATTAGACTATGCACATACAGTAAGTGGCTTTTTTTTTTTTCATAAATACGTTTATTTCATAGGCAATATACATAAGTTTTTCTTCGCCGTGGCATCTACAATACATAGTACTTTAAACCTAATACATTTCGAATATCCTATTAGTATGTTGGTATTCATTAGTTAATCTAAACACTGTTTTTATCAAGCGAGTTGCTATTATAAATTACATTAAATGAAATACATTTATTTTGTACATGATCTTATAACTATTTCAGGTTTGTTTGTATCAGTTCATCACTTTTATTTAATATAAGATAGCTGGCTATTGGTTGAGCTCATGGAAGAGAAAACAATCTAACATAAAATAAAATTTAAATTGGAACTCCAATGGACTTAATGAAATAATAAAGAAGTTTCATGTAAGGAACGTCACGACAAGCAAGAATGTCGCGAACTGGGACATTGGATAGTCTACCTTGGGTACGCAAGGAATTTATTAGTTGAGATCTGACATCACGATACTCCACGCATGTCCAAACAACATGGTCAATATCGCGGTAACCTTCGCCACAAGCACAATGATTAGTCTCGGAAAGTCCAATTCGAAGGAGATGTGCATCTAACGTGTAGTGATTGGACATGAGTCTGGACATCACACGAATGAAATCTCTACTCACATCCAGTCCCCTGAACCATGCCTTTGTCGATATTTTAGGAATAATTGAGTGCATCCACCGACCCAGATCATCTTTATCCCAAGAAGCTTGCCAGCTGGCAAGTGTTCTTTGGCGAGACGCGCTATAGAATTCATTGAAAGCAATTGGTCTCTCATAAATTTCACCCTCAATAGCACCACGTTTGGCTAAAATATCGGCTCTTTCATTGCCTGGAATGGAGCAATGAGCCGGAACCCAAACTATTGTGATTTGATAATTATTATTCAATATGACGTTCAGGCACTGTTTTATTTTGCCCAAAAAAAAAGGTTCATTTTTGCCAGCAGCCTTTGAGCGAATGGCTTCAATTGCACTCAGACTATCTGTGAAAAGAAAATAATGGTTTGGAGATAATGTGACGATTATACTCAAACTATAATGAACTGCTGCTAACTCTGCTATATAAACAGATGCAGGTTCTTGAAGCCTAAAGGAGACCGAAACATTATTGTTGAACATACCAAACCCTGTCGCTTCTTCAATTCGCGATCCGTCCGTGTAAAACATTTTCTCAGAGTCGATATGCCTGAACTTACTTGTAAATATTTTTGGGATTTCCAACGAGCGTAGGTGTTCCGGAATTCCACGCACTTCGCGCTGCATGGATGTGTCGAAAAATAAAGTTGAGTCAGGGACATTTAGGAGGCTGACACGGATAGGAATATATCTTGAAGGGTTGATTTCCTGTGACATATGGTTAAAATATACAGTCATGAATCTTGTTTGAGATTGAAGCTCAACTAGCCTTTCGAAGTTATTAATAACTAGGGGATTCAGTACCTCGCATCTTATTAGCAGTCGCGACGAAAGCTCCCAAAAACGATCCTTCAATGGAAGAACTCCCGCCAGAACTTCAAGACTCATTGTATGTGTCGAATGCATGCAGCCTAAAGCAATTCGCAAACAACGATATTGAATTCGCTCTAATTTGATAATATGAGAGTTTGCAGCGGAACGAAAGCAAACGCATCCATATTCCATCACTGAAAGTATCGTTGTCTGATACAATTTTATTAGATCTTCCGGATGAGCACCCCACCAAGATCCGGTTATTGTTCGAAGAAAATTTACTCTTTGTTGGCATTTTGTTATCAGAAACCTAATGTGTCCTCCCCACGTGCATTTGGAATCAAACCACACCCCGAGGTATTTGAAAGTCAAAACCTGTTGGATCATTCTTCCCATCATATGGAGCTGAAGCTGCGCGGGATCATGCTTTCTTGAAAAGACGACTAACTCTGTTTTCTCCGCAGAGAATTCGATACCAAGATGAACAGCCCAATCGGACAAGTTATCTGAGGTATCTTGCAATGGTTTATGCAGATCAATAGCTTTGGGTCCAGTAACTGAAACTACGCCATCATCTGCCAATTGTCTTAGTGTACATGGGGATACTAGACAGCTGTCAATGTCATTTACGTAAAAATTATAGAGGAGCGGACTGAGGCAAGAGCCTTGCGGTAGACCCATGTAGCTAGTTCTGAATGTTACCAAATCGCCATGTGAAAAATGCATGCGTTTCTCTGACAAAAGGTTGTGCAAATAATTATTTATAACCGCTGGGAGTCCATGTTGGTGAAGCTTGTCTGAAAGAACATCAATGGAAACTGAATCAAATGCTCCTTTAATGTCTAAAAATACAGATGCCATTTGTTGCTTTTGAGCGAAGGCAATTTGGATGTCAGACGAAAGTAATGCAAGGCAATCATTCGTCCCTTTATTTCTACGGAAGCCAAACTGAGTATCTGACAACAAACCGTTCGTCTCGACCCAAGTGTCGAGACGTCGTAGAATAATTTTTTCGAACAATTTTCTGATGCAGGACAACATCGCGATGGGTCTATATGAGTTGTGATTGGAAGCTGGTTTCCCCGGCTTTTGAATGGCGATAACTTTCACTTGCCTCCAGTCAGGTGGAACAATATTTTGCTCAAGAAGCTTGTTGAACAATTCCAACAAACGTCTTTTTGCGAGGTCGGGCAGATTCTTCACCAAGTTGAATTTAATTCTGTCCAACCCAGGAGCGTTATTGTTACAAGACATGAGTGCTATGGAAAATTCCATCATAGAAAAGGGGCTATCAATGGAACCATTATTTGAAAAAGATTCCCTAATAATGCTATGCGAAGGAACAGAATCTGGACAAACTTTCCTCGCAAAATCAAATATCCATCGGTTCGAGTATTCCTCACTCTCATTTCCTACGTTACGATTCCTCATTCGTCTGGCCGTATTCCAAAGAGTGCTCATTGAGGTTTCTCTTGACAAACCTTCGACAAAATGTCTCCAATAGCTACATTTCTTGGCCCGAAGTATGCTCTTGTACTTGGTTTCTAAAGTCAAGAATTTTTCAAAATTCTGAGGAGTTCCTCCTCCTCGTTTTAAAAACATCTTGAAGGCATTTTGTTTCGCGTGCTTAGCATCTGAGCACTCTTTGTCCCACCAAGGGTTTGGAGGCCTTCTGTTAGACGATGGACCAAGAAATCGTTTGGTTTGGGCTTGTTCTGCGGCCTCCAGAATCGAACAAACGAGGAAGTCATATTCTTCAAGTGGGGGGAGCTCTTCCATTGAAGTTAAGGCACTTGAAATATTACTTTGGTATTTAATCCAGTCAATATTTTTTGTCAAATCATATGGAATATTAACTGAATTAGCAATGCCTTTGTTACTGCTAATTGAGATGATGATTGGTAAATGATCGCTACCGTGTAAATCAGGAAATACTTTCCAGGTGCAATCTAGTCGAATTGAAGTCGAGCAAAGAGATAAATCTAATGCACTTGGACGTGCAGGAGGTCTTGGGATCCGTGTCATGCTACCCATATTTAGTACCGTCATGCTAAAATTGTCGCAAATATTATATATTAAGGATGATCTGCTATCATTGTAAACGGAACCCCACATCATTCCGTGCGAATTGAAATCTCCTAAAATCAAACGTGGAGCAGGAAGGGCTTCGACAATTTCATTAAGCTGTCGTTGTCCAACTTGAGCTCTTGGAGGAATATATACTGAAGCAATGCAAATGTCCTTTCCTTTAATGTTTATTTGACAAGCAACAACTTCTATACTAGAAGTCGAAGGAATATTTAATCTATAAAAGGAATAACATTTCTTAATTCCTAAAAGCACTCCACCATACGGAGAGTCTCTATCGAGACGTATAATGTTAAAGTCATTAAAACTTAAGGCTATGTTTGATGTAAGCCATGTTTCGCACAAAGTAAATACATCACATTTTTGACTATGCAACAAAACTTTAAATGAATCAAGTTTTGGCATGATGCTTCGACAATTCCACTGCAGGACAGTGATTGAATCATTTGCGGCGGATGATAAATTATCCATCAAATGATACAAAACCTGAAAGAACTGGCCATTGAGCTGATAACTGTTTCAAAAAAGTTCTAGCTATTGGAAGGAATGCCGTTATGATAGTCTTTAGAGGTTCAGAAATATTGAATGCTGCGAAAATCCATTCTACAATTTCCGAAAACTTAAGTAATCCTGTTGGTGAATGTGAAACGGAGCCCACTGGATTATTGTCTTTCCTTGAGCTAGTTTCTGGATTGGTTTGTGAATTTGACAAACCAGGAGGCACAGTTTTTGGTTTTAAATTTGGCTTTTTAGCTTTAACACGGGGATCTTTTTTTGAAGATGTAATTTTAGGTGTCTTTTTAGGTATTTTGTGGTTTGTTAATCTCCTCTTAACAGACCCTTGAGGAGTGACAAACGAGGTATCTTCACTATTTCCGTCGGAGTCAGATTCCTCTGGCTCCATAAGATTTGAAAAACCGTTTTCGGTTTCCAAGGGGGAGACATGTATGACCGTTTTAAGCATTTCTGCATATGTGCGCTTAGACCGTGCTTTTAAAGAAAGCTTCATTTTGTCTTTACGCAACTTAAATGCAGCGCATACTGAAAGATCATCATGAGGTCTCTCCCCACAATAAACACATTTTTCAACATTTTTATCGCAAAGATTATCCTTATGAGGCCCTTGACATTTGATACATTTGGACTTATTACTACAGTAAGTAGCTGTATGCCCGAATTTTTTACAGTTCGTGCAATTCATAACATGCGGTACGAAAAGCCGAACAGGAAGACGAATTTTATCGATATAGACATGGCTAGGCAACGCAGATCCGGCAAATGTTACACGAAACGAATCTGAGGGACGATACGACTTTTTTCCATCGACAATAGATGCTGAGTACAATTGCTTGCACTCGAGTATCTTAACTCCCTCAAGCATGGAGTTTTTAAAACGACCAACTCCATTTTTAAGTAAATCATCGGCCGTCAGACTTGCTTCAGTCACGACACCGTCAATTTCCACCTCCTTCGATGGAATGTAAACTCGATATTCAACAGAAAATAATTTACAGGTTACAATTTCGTTCGCCTGTTTCAAGTCATTGACAACAACTCGAATTTTATCTCTATTAACTTTACATATTTCTTTAACTTCAGAGAAATGTGATGTCAAATCCTTGGTAATTTGCATCAAATTTAAAATCTTTTCTTTTTTTCGAAGATAGACTATCCATGGCCCAGTGGTACCCTGTGGATAATGTTTAGCCCTCGGAGTATTTAAACTCTTACTAGTATCCGGAATCGGATTCGGATGATCTTCCATAAGATCATCCATTACATTAAATTTTTTTGTAAATTAATAATACCAAAATAAAAACTTATGTTTAGTAAAATTTCAGATATAAGAAATAAAAAATAAATTAAATTAAATCTACCTTGTAGCTGATGTCTCTGTTCCTTTATCGTGAAGAACGACGTGAAGCTCTTCCAACGATTTCCAATTGGCAGTCTTCTGCTGTTTCCAATTGGCAGTCTTCTGTCGTTTACTGCTATCTCAGTTGCTCTGCCGTCGTTGTGAACACCACTGCACTTGCTGTGCTGCCTGTACCTGACCCCAGGTACAGTGCTTTTGCTCTTGGTGGCGATCAAATGCGATGCTTGCAGTGTAGCACCTCGCGATATATGCCGTCTCTTTTGATCCTACGCAGCGTACAAATTCTGGTACCTGGTAGATCAGCACTGGGTTGCTTTAGCACCTTTGTGCCTTTGCACCCCTTCGTCTTCGCACCTTTATGCGATGGCACCTCTGTGACTCGTCACTTCTATGCTCTCGCACCTCTGTGTTTCTACACCTCTGTGCGTATGAACGGGATGGCCTTCGTTGCTAGCTTTCCAGTCGGGAAACGCCCCGAATATTACGTTTGCTATGGGCAGTTTAACTACCTGAAGCTTAGAATTGTCTCGGTATCAGCCGTTAACTCACGAGCCAGTACAATCGAAACACAACCTCTTCGCTTGAATGGTTTTTACTGAATGAGTACAGTAAGTGGCTATCAGATATCGATGTTCAAGATGATTACCATAATGAATTGAGACTGTCATTTCATGTACCGTACCTGAAAATATCCATTTTATTAGAACTCTAAAGTACGCATGGTACTTTTTGATAACTTGAACGTACAGAACAGATTCTGAGAAAAATTTCTCGCTGCTTAAAAGCTGTACACACCAAATTATTTTTATGGATGTAGGTACAGTTTTACTGACTTTCAAACAGCTGTACATTCGGTAATCCGTTCAATAAAAGTTTTATTTGCTGAATGATCGGTACAGTTCCACTGAACTTCGATCTGCCATAATCGACTTGTGGCAGGGTGACTCGTTGCTGTTTTTGTTTCATCGAAAGCAATCGCGGCACCCACATGAAAAAAACCTTTTTCATGCTCAATTTTTCATGAAGGATAGTAAATACATTTCCATATGATATCTGTGTCATCTCAGCAATCTCACGGAGCTCCACTTTACGATCTTTCATTATAATTTTTGTCACTTCACTCACATTTTCCGGTGTAACGGCTTCCACAGGTCTACCCGAGCGTTCCGCGTCATTTGTGTCGGTACGACCACGTTTAAACTCGGCGAACCACCGACAAATCGTTGCTTTTGATGGACAAGAGTCCGGATAACATTTTCCAATCCGTTTCGCTTGCACGGTGTTTTTACCCATTAAAAAACAATGTTTTATCAAAACACGAAACTCGATTTTTTCCATTTTTTAAACAAACTATAAAACGACTTTACTCCAACCTCGATAACTCAGCTGTTTCTGGTCGGATCGACTTAAAATTTTGACCCGTTTCAAGCAAAGGTTAGTACTCTAGAAAGATGTGGTTACTGGTTTACTACGAGCGCCATCTCTGCTTTAGTCTCGGGACTTATTGATCCATGTGTTATTACTTGACCAATTACCAAATGCAAATCGTGAATATCATATCTGGAGGACAATTCGTGGCATTCAAAACCCATTACTACTACTGATTTATGCATTGGTTTGAACGATAAGAAGAATACTGGTATAATCACTTCTCATATTCACTCGCTAGAACAGGAAAATTGCACATTCTTTCATATAATTCTTCTTGATATTGACTCTCAAGGCCGAACTCAACGCCATTCGTTAATTATAGATCGAGTACTAATTAAAATGATGAGGTGACTCAACTAATGAGACGACTATTGATACAATTATTAAACTATTTAATTTAATTTAATGAAATGATAATTTGAGCTTTCGAATGTTCAATAATTTCTTATTTCATCGTTTAATTGTTAATCGGAAATTGATCCTGTGATTGTCATGCTACGAACATTCATCAAACAAGATTTAGTATTATCAGCAGACTAGCGGTTAAGCAGCTAATGGACAACCGCTCAAAACTTTACTGATAGCAGTATTATTTACCATTAAATTTTTTAAGGTCTCCAGTCTACAATTAAGCCTTACAATTACAAACAACAAGTCGCTTTTCAAAATTTGCGGAATCAATTTCAAGTATTCATCTTGATCATCTCTGCTCTACCGCTTATTTCATATGTCGAAACAATTAGTTTAAGGTTCTACAAACAATCTCCGGGAAACTGCCATTGTTGAAAAACTCAATGCCAGTTTTCTCCACTATTGATGATGAATCGAAGAAAACATCAGTTTATTCAGAAAAAATGTGCCCAACAAATTGATATTTCTCTTTTGAATTTCTGCTCGAAGACAGCTAAGAAAACTATTTATGCGTTTTGCAACAATGGCTGTTTTTTCTGAAAAGGTAAATTGCCCCATAAGAGAGATCTACAATCTCTTTCAATGCACTGACTCAAAGGATAAGATGGCGATCGGTGCATTCACTTAATTTTCCCATAACAAAATCTTTTAACATGTTCACAATAATTTTGTATGAAATTTCATTTTCGGGCCGAAGTTAATGTGTTGGATGCGAATTCGTCGTAATTCGTTTATTTTGGGCTAAATAATCAGTGAAATAATGGAAAGAAGCATTACCGTTTGACAATTCTGCTGTCAGTAAAGTTAAATTTAAAAAATAATTTCAAGCGAGACGAAGTTCGACGGGTCAGCTAGTATAATATATATCAATATGAATAAAGTTACATTATTAATACAAACAGGACTACAATTGTGTCACTCCTTTATGTTTGAATCGTGGTTTACAATGAGTGAATATTCAATGTTTTAAGTTATTTCTGCATTTATCGAGAATATTTTTCTTCATTGATAGATAATCCGGGTGAATTTTCAACACCTGTCGACAAACATCAATAGCATCTACGAACCGTTTTAGTTTCATGTAATTGAGCGCCAGTTTGTATGTTATGTTTGGTTTTGATTCACCACTGCATTTCCAGGCACTGTCATAATGTGTAATTGCAGATCGGTAATTCTGTTCTTTTTCCGATATTATTCCCTTTAGTTCGTACGCTTTAGTACAAGATTTATTGTGTTCTAACACATGTGTTAATAGTTCTGACGATGGCGATAGCGATGGCTGTAAAATCTTGTAACGCCCGATCTATATTGCTCTTCTGACGGGAGGCAAGTAAAAGGAAATTTTGTAAACAACGATGATTCAGCGCTTCATTATCGGTCACACCTGGCCGAGGTTTCAATTCTTTCAGCAATCTTTCAGCGTGAATTTTTAATTTCTGAATCATCTGGCCCTATATCCCTATATCGATAGTGGACAAATCACCGTCAGGGTTCAAACAAATTTCTATCATATTATATTTAGCTTGTTGACCTCATTCAGGATCTTTACGACAATTGTTAAAATATCTTAGGGCACTATTTGGATTTCCACTATACCAATCATTTAAGACCTTTGCAATAATTCAAACCAGCTTCTCCATCTGGTCGTAGACATACACTCTGTGCTCTATGGATAAATGTTTGAATGACGTGAAGTGTTGCCGACCGTCGCATCACTTCTATTAATCTTGCTAGCGCAGTCCAATAGTTTGGTTGAGCTACTAAAAGTTGAGAAAAATGATAGGTTGCAGGTTGCATGTTTGTACAGGGTGATTTTTTAAGAGCTTGAGAACTTTTTTAAACAATAAAACGCATAAAATTTGCAAAATCTCATCGGTTCTTTATTTTAAACGTTAGATTGGTACATGACATTTACTTTTTGAAGATAATTTCATTTAAATGTTGACCGCGGCTGCGTCTTAGGTGGTCCATTCGGAAAGTCCAATTTTGGGCAACTTTTTCGAGCATTTCGGCCGGAATAGCCCGAATTTCTTCAGAAATGTTGTCTTCCAAAGCTGGAATAGTTACTGGCTTATTTCTGTAGACTTTAGACTTGACGTAGCCCCACAAAAAATAGTCTAAAGGCGTCAAATCGCATGATCTTGGTGGCCAACTTACCGGTCCATTTCTTGAGATGAATTGTTCTCCGAAGTTTTCCCTCAAAATGGCCATAGAATCGCGAGCTGTGTGGCATGTAGCGCCATCTTGTTGAAACCACATGTCAACCAAGTTCAGTTCTTCCATTTTTGGCAACAAAAAGTTTGTTAGCATCGAACGATAGCGATCGCCATTCACTGTAACGTTGCGTCCAACAGCATCTTTGAAAAAATACGGTCCAATGATTCCACCAGCGTACAAACCACACCAAACAGTGCATTTTTCGGGATGCATGGGCAGTTCTTGAACGGCTTCTGGTTGCTCTTCACTCCAAATGCGGCAATTTTGCTTATTTACGTAGCCATTCAACCAGAAATGAGCCTCATCGCTGAACAAAATTTGTCGATAAAAAAGCGGATTTTCCGAATGGACCACCTAAGACGCAGCCGCGGTCAACATTTAAATGAAATTATCTTCAAAAAGTAAATGTCATGTACCAATCTAACGTTTAAAATAAAGAACCGATGAGATTTTGCAAATTTTATGCGTTTTATTGTTTAAAAAAGTTCTCAAGCTCTTAAAAAATCACCCTGTATAATTACTTATCCGTCTAAATGATAAATCAGCCATCATTATAGAAGGTGTTGGTGTGATGATGCCTATCTCATATCTCACATATTCTCATATGTAGATGTGATGTGTATTCTACAAAATAATTTTCTTTGGTTCTTGAAATAAAAGTGATTGTCCATAAACTAGTCTAACCTACAGAGTGAATCAGTACTCAGCTCGGTTAGGCCATATATGAGAAAACGAAGTGAGTCCCACTATTGCAGGCACTTCCGATACTGGAATCCGGTAACCGGTGCAATCAAAGTCCTTTCGAGAAATGGGACAGGGATCCATTTTTGAGCCTATGGCTACAATTTTCGGTCGTTAATCGAAAACCGGGAAGGCCGAAATTAATTTGTTTGGTCGTATACTGACAATGACTATCGATTGGAATAGTTTTGAGGCGAGTTTACACATTATTTTACTTCGCCACTTTTAGTGACAGTATAAATATTCTAATAATCTTGACTCTGTAATTTCGGAACCGGAAGTCGAATCCTGACGAAATTCAGGAATTCAATATGGGACTATAAGACTTTTCACTTTAACCTGGGTTTGAGCAAATCAGTCAAACCATCGCTGAGAAAAGTATAATTAAAATCCATTTTGCCTTTCTCTATAGAAAGGTATTAGAATTGCTGGAAAAACCGACTTTCGAACGGAGCCTCGGAGACCCATAGTGTTATATACCATTCGACTCAGCTCGACGAGATCGGAAAATGTCTGTGTGTGTGTGTGTGTGTGTGTGTGTATGTGTGTATGTGTGTATGTGTGTGCACTTTTCGAAGATATTTGAACGCGCTCAATTTTCTCAGAGATGGCTCAACCGATTTTAACAAACTTGGGCTCGTTTGAAAGCTACTATCGGGGCATTGATCAAGTTCGAAGATAAAATGGCTGTGACTTTTGGTTCCGGAGATATGATTGTATAAGTGACGTAACCGACAAAAAGCGTTGTATTTGAACGCGCTCAATTTTCTCAGAGATGGCTGAACCGATTTGAACAAACTTGGACTCGTTTGAAAGCTACTGGCGGGCCATTGATCAAGTTCGAAGATCAAATGGTTGTGACTTTTGGTTCCGGAGATATGATTGTATAAGTGACGTAACCGACAAAAAGCGTTGTATTTGAACGCGCTCAATTTTCTCAGAGATGGCTGATCCGATTTTAACAAACTTGGGCTCGTTTGAAAGCTACTGTCGGGCCGTTGATCAAGTTCGAAGATCAAATGGTTGTGACTTTTGGTTCCAGATATATGATGGTATAAGTGACGTAACCGACAAAACACGTTGATTTTTACCGCTCTTGTATATATAAGGGTGCCAAAATTTTGGGATCAACTCTATTTTCGTAAAGTTCTAGTGCTCAAAAGTTTAAGCACCTCGAAAAAAGCCTTCATGCAAAATTTGACCTAAATCGGACATGCTTAAGGGGTGCTGCCCGGTGGTAAAGGTTTGACAATTATCGATCTTGAAAAAGCACCATAGGGGGGAGTACATGAAATTTCCAAAATCGAAAATTTTTTTTGATGCCAAAACTCTTAAAACTGCATAAAACATCGAAATTTAGTGTCATCTCAAAAAAAAATTTTTTTGAAAAAATCAACTTTCTGGGACTTAGAAAAATTTTCATATTTTTTCTAAGTCCCAAAAAGTCGATATTTTCAAAAAATTTTTTTTTCGAGATGACACTATATTTTGACGTTTCATGCAATTCTAAGCCGTTTGGCATCAAAAATTTTTTTTCGATTTCGAAAATTTCATGTACTCCCCCCTATGGTGATTTTTCAAGATATATGAAAATCCCACTAAGTGGACTAAGAAGGCTTTTTGCCTTTCTCTATAGAAAGGTATTAGAATTGCTGGAAAAACCGACTTTCGAACGGAGCCTCGGAGACCCATAGTGTTATATACCATTCGACTCAGCTCGACGAGATCGGAAAATGTCTGTGTGTGTGTGTGTGTGTGTGTGTGTGTATGTGTGTATGTGTGTATGTGTGTGCACTTTTCGAAGATATTTGAACGCGCTCAATTTTCTCAGAGATGGCTCAACCGATTTTAACAAACTTGGGCTCGTTTGAAAGCTACTATCGGGGCATTGATCAAGTTCGAAGATAAAATGGCTGTGACTTTTGGTTCCGGAGATATGATTGTATAAGTGACGTAACCGACAAAAAGCGTTGTATTTGAACGCGCTCAATTTTCTCAGAGATGGCTGAACCGATTTGAACAAACTTGGACTCGTTTGAAAGCTACTGGCGGGCCATTGATCAAGTTCGAAGATCAAATGGTTGTGACTTTTGGTTCCGGAGATATGATTGTATAAGTGACGTAACCGACAAAAAGCGTTGTATTTGAACGCGCTCAATTTTCTCAGAGATGGCTGATCCGATTTTAACAAACTTGGGCTCGTTTGAAAGCTACTGTCGGGCCGTTGATCAAGTTCGAAGATCAAATGGTTGTGACTTTTGGTTCCAGATATATGATGGTATAAGTGACGTAACCGACAAAACACGTTGATTTTTACCGCTCTTGTATATATAAGGGTGCCAAAATTTTGGGATCAACTCTATTTTCGTAAAGTTCTAGTGCTCAAAAGTTTAAGCACCTCGAAAAAAGCCTTCATGCAAAATTTGACCTAAATCGGACATGCTTAAGGGGTGCTGCCCGGTGGTAAAGGTTTGACAATTATCGATCTTGAAAAAGCACCATAGGGGGGAGTACATGAAATTTCCAAAATCGAAAATTTTTTTTGATGCCAAAACTCTTAAAACTGCATAAAACATCGAAATTTAGTGTCATCTCAAAAAAAAATTTTTTTGAAAAAATCAACTTTCTGGGACTTAGAAAAATTTTCATATTTTTTCTAAGTCCCAAAAAGTCGATATTTTCAAAAAATTTTTTTTTCGAGATGACACTATATTTTGACGTTTCATGCAATTCTAAGCCGTTTGGCATCAAAAATTTTTTTTCGATTTCGAAAATTTCATGTACTCCCCCCTATGGTGATTTTTCAAGATATATGAAAATCCCACTAAGTGGACTAAGAAGGCTTTTTGCCTTTCTCTATAGAAAGGTATTAGAATTGCTGGAAAAACCGACTTTCGAACGGAGCCTCGGAGACCCATAGTGTTATATACCATTCGACTCAGCTCGACGAGATCGGAAAATGTCTGTGTGTGTGTGTGTGTGTGTGTGTATGTGTGTATGTGTGTATGTGTGTGCACTTTTCGAAGATATTTGAACGCGCTCAATTTTCTCAGAGATGGCTCAACCGATTTTAACAAACTTGGGCTCGTTTGAAAGCTACTATCGGGGCATTGATCAAGTTCGAAGATAAAATGGCTGTGACTTTTGGTTCCGGAGATATGATTGTATAAGTGACGTAACCGACAAAAAGCGTTGTATTTGAACGCGCTCAATTTTCTCAGAGATGGCTGAACCGATTTGAACAAACTTGGACTCGTTTGAAAGCTACTGGCGGGCCATTGATCAAGTTCGAAGATCAAATGGTTGTGACTTTTGGTTCCGGAGATATGATTGTATAAGTGACGTAACCGACAAAAAGCGTTGTATTTGAACGCGCTCAATTTTCTCAGAGATGGCTGATCCGATTTTAACAAACTTGGGCTCGTTTAAAAGCTACTGTCGGGCCGTTGATCAAGTTCGAAGATCAAATGGTTGTGACTTTTGGTTCCAGATATATGATGGTATAAGTGACGTAACCGACAAAACACGTTGATTTTTACCGCTCTTGTATATATAAGGGTGCCAAAATTTTGGGATCAACTCTATTTTCGTAAAGTTCTAGTGCTCAAAAGTTTAAGCACCTCGAAAAAAGCCTTCATGCAAAATTTGACCTAAATCGGACATGCTTAAGGGGTGCTGCCCGGTGGTAAAGGTTTGACAATTATCGATCTTGAAAAAGCACCATAGGGGGGAGTACATGAAATTTCCAAAATCGAAAATTTTTTTTGATGCCAAAACTCTTAAAACTGCATAAAACATCGAAATTTAGTGTCATCTCAAAAAAAAATTTTTTTGAAAAAATCAACTTTCTGGGACTTAGAAAAATTTTCATATTTTTTCTAAGTCCCAAAAAGTCGATATTTTCAAAAAATTTTTTTTTCGAGATGACACTATATTTTGACGTTTCATGCAATTCTAAGCCGTTTGGCATCAAAAATTTTTTTTCGATTTCGAAAATTTCATGTACTCCCCCCTATGGTGATTTTTCAAGATATATGAAAATCCCACTAAGTGGACTAAGAAGGCTTTTTGCCTTTCTCTATAGAAAGGTATTAGAATTGCTGGAAAAACCGACTTTCGAACGGAGCCTCGGAGACCCATAGTGTTATATACCATTCGACTCAGCTCGACGAGATCGGAAAATGTCTGTGTGTGTGTGTGTGTGTGTGTGTATGTGTGTATGTGTGTATGTGTGTGCACTTTTCGAAGATATTTGAACGCGCTCAATTTTCTCAGAGATGGCTCAACCGATTTTAACAAACTTGGGCTCGTTTGAAAGCTACTATCGGGGCATTGATCAAGTTCGAAGATAAAATGGCTGTGACTTTTGGTTCCGGAGATATGATTGTATAAGTGACGTAACCGACAAAAAGCGTTGTATTTGAACGCGCTCAATTTTCTCAGAGATGGCTGAACCGATTTGAACAAACTTGGACTCGTTTGAAAGCTACTGGCGGGCCATTGATCAAGTTCGAAGATCAAATGGTTGTGACTTTTGGTTCCGGAGATATGATTGTATAAGTGACGTAACCGACAAAAAGCGTTGTATTTGAACGCGCTCAATTTTCTCAGAGATGGCTGATCCGATTTTAACAAACTTGGGCTCGTTTGAAAGCTACTGTCGGGCCGTTGATCAAGTTCGAAGATCAAATGGTTGTGACTTTTGGTTCCAGATATATGATGGTATAAGTGACGTAACCGACAAAACACGTTGATTTTTACCGCTCTTGTATATATAAGGGTGCCAAAATTTTGGGATCAACTCTATTTTCGTAAAGTTCTAGTGCTCAAAAGTTTAAGCACCTCGAAAAAAGCCTTCATGCAAAATTTGACCTAAATCGGACATGCTTAAGGGGTGCTGCCCGGTGGTAAAGGTTTGACAATTATCGATCTTGAAAAAGCACCATAGGGGGGAGTACATGAAATTTCCAAAATCGAAAATTTTTTTTGATGCCAAAACTCTTAAAACTGCATAAAACATCGAAATTTAGTGTCATCTCAAAAAAAAATTTTTTTGAAAAAATCAACTTTCTGGGACTTAGAAAAATTTTCATATTTTTTCTAAGTCCCAAAAAGTCGATATTTTCAAAAAATTTTTTTTTCGAGATGACACTATATTTTGACGTTTCATGCAATTCTAAGCCGTTTGGCATCAAAAATTTTTTTTCGATTTCGAAAATTTCATGTACTCCCCCCTATGGTGATTTTTCAAGATATATGAAAATCCCACTAAGTGGACTAAGAAGGCTTTTTGCCTTTCTCTATAGAAAGGTATTAGAATTGCTGGAAAAACCGACTTTCGAACGGAGCCTCGGAGACCCATAGTGTTATATACCATTCGACTCAGCTCGACGAGATCGGAAAATGTCTGTGTGTGTGTGTGTGTGTGTGTGTATGTGTGTATGTGTGTATGTGTGTGCACTTTTCGAAGATATTTGAACGCGCTCAATTTTCTCAGAGATGGCTCAACCGATTTTAACAAACTTGGGCTCGTTTGAAAGCTACTATCGGGGCATTGATCAAGTTCGAAGATAAAATGGCTGTGACTTTTGGTTCCGGAGATATGATTGTATAAGTGACGTAACCGACAAAAAGCGTTGTATTTGAACGCGCTCAATTTTCTCAGAGATGGCTGAACCGATTTGAACAAACTTGGACTCGTTTGAAAGCTACTGGCGGGCCATTGATCAAGTTCGAAGATCAAATGGTTGTGACTTTTGGTTCCGGAGATATGATTGTATAAGTGACGTAACCGACAAAAAGCGTTGTATTTGAACGCGCTCAATTTTCTCAGAGATGGCTGATCCGATTTTAACAAACTTGGGCTCGTTTGAAAGCTACTGTCGGGCCGTTGATCAAGTTCGAAGATCAAATGGTTGTGACTTTTGGTTCCAGATATATGATGGTATAAGTGACGTAACCGACAAAACACGTTGATTTTTACCGCTCTTGTATATATAAGGGTGCCAAAATTTTGGGATCAACTCTATTTTCGTAAAGTTCTAGTGCTCAAAAGTTTAAGCACCTCGAAAAAAGCCTTCATGCAAAATTTGACCTAAATCGGACATGCTTAAGGGGTGCTGCCCGGTGGTAAAGGTTTGACAATTATCGATCTTGAAAAAGCACCATAGGGGGGAGTACATGAAATTTCCAAAATCGAAAATTTTTTTTGATGCCAAAACTCTTAAAACTGCATAAAACATCGAAATTTAGTGTCATCTCAAAAAAAAATTTTTTTGAAAAAATCAACTTTCTGGGACTTAGAAAAATTTTCATATTTTTTCTAAGTCCCAAAAAGTCGATATTTTCAAAAAATTTTTTTTTCGAGATGACACTATATTTTGACGTTTCATGCAATTCTAAGCCGTTTGGCATCAAAAATTTTTTTTCGATTTCGAAAATTTCATGTACTCCCCCCTATGGTGATTTTTCAAGATATATGAAAATCCCACTAAGTGGACTAAGAAGGCTTTTTGCCTTTCTCTATAGAAAGGTATTAGAATTGCTGGAAAAACCGACTTTCGAACGGAGCCTCGGAGACCCATAGTGTTATATACCATTCGACTCAGCTCGACGAGATCGGAAAATGTCTGTGTGTGTGTGTGTGTGTGTGTGTGTGTGTGTGTATGTGTGTATGTGTGTATGTGTGTGCACTTTTCGAAGATATTTGAACGCGCTCAATTTTCTCAGAGATGGCTCAACCGATTTTAACAAACTTGGGCTCGTTTGAAAGCTACTATCGGGGCATTGATCAAGTTCGAAGATAAAATGGCTGTGACTTTTGGTTCCGGAGATATGATTGTATAAGTGACGTAACCGACAAAAAGCGTTGTATTTGAACGCGCTCAATTTTCTCAGAGATGGCTGAACCGATTTGAACAAACTTGGACTCGTTTGAAAGCTACTGGCGGGCCATTGATCAAGTTCGAAGATCAAATGGTTGTGACTTTTGGTTCCGGAGATATGATTGTATAAGTGACGTAACCGACAAAAAGCGTTGTATTTGAACGCGCTCAATTTTCTCAGAGATGGCTGATCCGATTTTAACAAACTTGGGCTCGTTTGAAAGCTACTGTCGGGCCGTTGATCAAGTTCGAAGATCAAATGGTTGTGACTTTTGGTTCCAGATATATGATGGTATAAGTGACGTAACCGACAAAACACGTTGATTTTTACCGCTCTTGTATATATAAGGGTGCCAAAATTTTGGGATCAACTCTATTTTCGTAAAGTTCTAGTGCTCAAAAGTTTAAGCACCTCGAAAAAAGCCTTCATGCAAAATTTGACCTAAATCGGACATGCTTAAGGGGTGCTGCCCGGTGGTAAAGGTTTGACAATTATCGATCTTGAAAAAGCACCATAGGGGGGAGTACATGAAATTTCCAAAATCGAAAATTTTTTTTGATGCCAAAACTCTTAAAACTGCATAAAACATCGAAATTTAGTGTCATCTCAAAAAAAAATTTTTTTGAAAAAATCAACTTTCTGGGACTTAGAAAAATTTTCATATTTTTTCTAAGTCCCAAAAAGTCGATATTTTCAAAAAATTTTTTTTTCGAGATGACACTATATTTTGACGTTTCATGCAATTCTAAGCCGTTTGGCATCAAAAATTTTTTTTCGATTTCGAAAATTTCATGTACTCCCCCCTATGGTGATTTTTCAAGATATATGAAAATCCCACTAAGTGGACTAAGAAGGCTTTTTTTAGATTAGCATCACTGTTCTTATACAAATAGGCAACGCAAATGTCAAGCACTAGTTTGGAAAAATGATGCTGACTGTGTGACATAAACTCTGAAGCATGCTTTTGTGACCTACTCGAATCAATCTGAATCAATTGGTGTCAAAATTAGTATCCAAAATTATTTAATAAAAGTATGAAACATATTTTCATGAGACTGTTATGAAAGAAGAGAAAGGCATTATCGCACCACTAGGTGGATTAAGAAGGGTTTTGAATATATAACCACTATTTCCGGTACTTCCAGAATCGAAAAACTGGGACCAGGATAGCCGAAATCGATTTGTTTGGTTGTCTACTGATAATAACTACCAATTGGAGTAGTTTCGAGGTCAGACTAGAAATAGATTTACGTTGTTTGCGTTGCCGTTTTGAGTGACGGTATGAAATTTTTAACACACTTTTTCCTACAACATAACATAAAACATTTGCGAGGAAAAAAAATCGGTTTTGAGTAATATTTTTCGTAATAATTCAAGTTTTGCATTGTTTGATTCCCAAGGCTCATGTCTACAAGGATAAACCAGCAACGATTGACGCACTGGAAGCCAAAATTGAAGCGTTTATTCGTGAAATACCGATCGATATGTTGGAGAGAGTGTGTCAAAATTGAATCTCACGCATGGGCCATATAAAGCGGAGTCACGGCCAAAATTTCTTCAAACATTAAATTATATTATTCGTTCTATCGATTTCAATAATGATTTTCAAGCAAACAATCATCAATTTTAATTTTTTTTGTTCTTCATACCAAATCCTATACCTCTAAAAAATCACCCTTCTAACATTTCTGCCCTTCTTACAGTTATCTTGCATGGGCGTGACCATTAATGATATAGATCATTTCATGCTTTAAGCCAGCTTAGAATGCACGTTGAGTATGATCTTCTACTCCTAAGTATTGTACATGTGATTCAATATGGAATTTCAGCTGGCGATCAATCAAACTATGTTTGATATTGTAACAGTTACGGCACAACTCTTATGCGGTTCTGTAGATGAATTGAAAACGATTGAAAATCGATATTTATGATCGAAAAACAAATGTAATATTGCGAATCAAAGTCTAGTCAAAACTACGAATATGGCTGCGCAAAAATAAAAAAAATAAACAAGCTAAACTTATCGGTCCCATTATGAAACAAATTGTCTTTGATTCTTTTATTAATTTTGCATTTGTATATCAAAAAAGTAATAGAACCAACTAAAAATTTCGATAACAATACTATTGGTGATAACAAAATGCACAACCATAAAGTAACAGTACTAAAAGAGACTCAGCACATTGTGTTGAAATAGAGAGAAGAGCAGGTTTCGGTGCTTATATGTACAAGTTCTGTTTCAAAGCAGAGAAAAAACATTTGAATTTCAGCTCGTGCCCGGTGAAGTCGTCGAGCATTTGTAGAATTTAGTTTAGGTAATTCAGTGATTTCAGTAAGTAGGGAGACATAACTGAAAAAACTCCATATGCACTTAATAGCAATCGAAAACATACATAAAATTATTGATGAAAAACTACCGTTAATGCGTTTAATGTTAATGTTCAAGAAAAAAGAATAGTGTCCTTAATTTAATTAGTGAACATAGAAGTTGTCTTATTCAAATATAAATTTGATAATGCTAAAAATAATACAAAATTAAACCTGATAACATTATTTAAAATTGTACTTGCAATAGCGATATTGCATAAAAATCTTGCTATAGTTAATTGACTAGGTTCAATCGCACAAGAAATGAAAGTTTATAAGAAACACACCAACAGAATTAGAATCGTAGAGGTTCACGAAATACTCTTCATAACGAGCAAGTCTTTGATAAGTCTACCGGTATGTGATAAATATTTAAGCTACGAATAGAAAAGCCAAGGAGTTATCGTGCAATACTTTTAAACTGAAAAATGGAAAAGTTGCACGATTATCAAGGACTGACGGGAAGATTTCATGAATGGAAGGATACGATACGCGCGAAACATGCTGAATGGAGAGAAGAGCGGTCTGCTGGTCTTGCTCAGTATATACGAAACATCATTAAGCCACCGAATCAACAACAGGCAAATTTAAACCCAGACGCCCAATGGAATGAGGGGATCGTGGATTTTTCGCATATATATCGGTATGTAGGATTCAATTTGATTAAATATATGAAACTCGTAAAAAAGGATTTCGTTACATATGCGGAGATGCAAACTCAGTATATTCGCAGTATGCTAGAAAACAGACAATTTTTCAATTCACGTTAGATAATATTGCGAAGGAATGTGATGATATGCATAAGCTAATTGAAATTTAATAGCATGTGCTCTACAATTCACTCTGCTAAGGCATGAAAACTATTGATGTAATTGTACGAATTTCTGTTGTTAAATATCAAACAAAAGTAATACAATTTACTTCAAAAGGAAAATAATACCGATTGCTTTCTTATAATTTCAGTAAAAAAACCCGCTTGGAGCTTATTCGAGTTTCAGCAGCTGTTATGGGCATAGAATTTTCATACGCTGCTGAAACTGCATTTGTTTCACCAACACTGTTAAAAATTGGAGTACAACATCGCCATATGACCTTAGTATGGTGTTTATCACCATTAGTAGGGTTCTTCCTAACGCCAGTACTTGGCTCATTGAGTGATCGATGCAAGAGTAACTTTGGAAGACGCAGACCTTTCATATGGTTCTTATCATTAGGAGTACTGTTGGGATTGCTGCTTGTTCCAAATGGAGAAGATCTTGGGTATGCATTTGGAGACATGCAAGAAACTGTAAATCAAACGCTTCAGACAATTCAAAACGTCTTACCCCATCGGTCAACTGCTCAAGCAACGGTTTATCAAAGCACCATTAATTCAGCTGGAACAAATACCCAACCAAGCCATCCATGGGGAATATTTTTTACGATTCTTGGTACAGTATTACTAGATTTTGATGCAGATGCTTGTCAAAGTCCTTCAAGAGCATATTTACTGGATGTCACCATCCCTGAGGATCATGCTCGTGGATTATCAACCTTCACAGTAATGGCCGGGTTAGGTGGATTTATGGGCTACTCATTAGGAGGAATAAACTGGGATGCTACAGTGTTGGGAAAAGCTTTTGGAGGACACGTGAGAGCAGTATTTTCGTTGATTACAATCATATTTATTGTCTGTGTAGGTTGCACCATTACTAGTTTCAGTGAGATACCGTTAGATTTATTAGAAGAAGAAAATGAAAAACAGAATTTATTGCACCTAAAAAAGTCAAGTCGCGAAGAAGATTCACTGGATAACACAGAAACAATGAACTATGGTTCAGTGGGAGAAAAACGAGATGATCTAAATCTCAACAATACCAAATTATCTACAAACATTTCCCTGAATCAAGATTACGTATCACTACCTGGAGAAAATTGCGCTGAAACATCTTTCACAAACTTTGGTACTGCATTGGAAAATGGAGCAAACAATGAAGAAGCCAAGGACGACACGATAACTCTCGAAACATATCTAAGATCAATAGTTTGCATGCCTCATTCTTTGCGTATGGTATGTCTTACTAATCTGTTCTGTTGGATGGCACATGTCTGTTACTCACTGTACTTCACCGATTTTGTTGGAGAATCTGTTTTTATTGGCAATCCAAAGGTATTTGGTTACTGAAACTGAAATGCTTCTTTTAACTTACACTTTAAATTTCGTTCAAGGCACTTGAGGGTTCCGAGGAATATTTGCGTTATGAAGCAGGCGTGAGATTTGGATGCTGGGGTATGGCCATGTACTCTCTGTCGTGTGCGTGTTACTCCTTGATCATCGAAAAACTCATAAAAAGGTTCAAAGCTCGTAAAGTTTATGTGGGCGGCTTACTTTTCTACTGCGCCGGAATGACGTTGATGTCTCTGACGAAACATCGAGTTGGAGTCATTATTTTTAGTTGGACTGCTGGTGTAATGTACTCAACTCTCTTTACCATGCCCTATTTGTTGGTAGCCCATTATCATTCGGAGGGTATCGTAAGTTATAAGATTTGACAAATAACATTTAACAAGTTAAATAATCATAGTTTATTATTCAGTTTACGGTCAACACGTCCGAGGATGATAAACAAGCCAAGTGTGTTCGAGGACTTGGAACTGATATAGCTATTGTTAGTAGCATGGTATTCTTAGCTCAGTTTATACTTTCGATATGTATGGGTTCCATTGTGTCATGGAGTGGGACAACTACTGCTGTTTGTAGTGTGGCGGCATTTTTAAGTTTCTGTGGGGCAATTTCTGCCACTCAAGTTATATATCTTGATTTGTAATGAAAAGATATTTCGGATGAAAGAATAAATACAATCGTAGAAAGCTACTACTATTAATAAATATAATATTATATCAATATGAATAAAGTTACATTATAAATACCAACAGGACTACAATTGTGTCACTCCTTTATTTTCAAATTACAATGAGTGAATATTCAATGTTTTAAGTTATTTCTGCATTTATCGAGAATATTTTTCTTCATTGATGGATAATCCGGGTGAATTTTCAACACCTGTTGACAAACATCAATTGCATCTACGAACCGTTTTAGTTTCATGTAATTGAGCGCCAGTTTGTATGCTATGTTTGGTTTTGATCCACCACTGCATTTCCAGGCACTGTCATAATGTGTAATTGCAGATCGGTAATTCTGTTCTTTTTCCGATATTATTCCCTTTAGTTCGTACGCTTTAGTACAAGATTTATTGTGTTCTAACACACGTGTTAATAGTTCTGACGATAATTCAAATTTACTGACTTGTAAGTATAAATCCGCCAATAGCAACCAAGATTTCTCAAGGTAACCTGCTTCTTCAAAAGTCCAACAAGTTTTTGTTATTCTTTTCAGTTGATTTTTAGCTCGTTGCGATTGTTTCAGCATCACATGAGCTGATGCCATGCCATACACAGCTCCCACATGTTCTTTGTATTCTACCTGTGAAGCGATGGCTGTAAAATCTTGTAACGCCCGATCTATATTGCTCTTCTGACGGGAGGCAAGTAAAAGGAAATTTTGTAACAAACGATGATTCAGCGCTTCATTATCGATCACACCTGGCCGAGGTTTCAATTCTTTCAGCAATCTTTCAGCTGTTTTTAATGCCATCCCACGTGAATTTTTAATTTCTAAATCATCTGGCCCTATATCGATTACTCCTTCAGTGGGCAAATCACCGTCAGGGTTCAAACAAATTTCTATCATATTATATATAGCTTGTTGACCCCATTCAGGATCTTTACGACAATTGTTAAAATATCTTAGGGCACTATTTGGATTTCCACTATACCAATCATTAAGACCTTTGCAATAATTCAAACCAGCTTCTCCATCTGGTCGTAGACATACATTCTGTGCTCTATGGATAAATGGTTGAATGTCTTGAAGTGTTCCCGACCGTCGCATCACTTCTATCAATCTTGCTAGCGCAGTCCAATAGTTTGGTTGAGCTAATAAAAGTTGTGAAAAATGATAGGTTGCATTCTCGAAGTCCATCTAAAAATTAGGTTCAATGTCATTTTAACTATGTATGTTTGTATCATTACTTACCCGTCTAAATGATAAATCAGCCATCATTATAGAAGCTGTTTCATTGTTCGAGTCATACTGTAAAATTTCATTGCACATAAATTGACATTGATCCATGTTGTTCGTCTGCATGTATGAACGAGCTAATGCAGCTAATAAATTCGTATCAGTAGGTGTTAGCTTCAATGCTTCTTTGTAGTGGTGAATAGCTTGCTCATTATCCCTTAGTGCAATTGCCTGCTCTGCCATCAAAACACAAATCCTACAAGAACAAAAATGTTTCCTTAACATTAACATCAAAAAGACTAGAGTTTAGTGTATATCTATCTGGTCCAAAGGAGTCAAAATGCATAGTGAAAAAATAACTAATGCGTAAAAAATTTTTTTTTTGGTTTGTACATAATTTTAAGTTATTTGACTATTATTACTAATATCAAGTTTTCAATTTGATATGCAATAAAAATCACGTAGAAGCTACCACAGAGACTGGACTCAAATCCGTAGCTGGCTACTTTTCGGGTTGTTTGTTTTGCCAATTAAACTACCCAAATTTAAAACTAGCTCAAGGCGACTATACGTCTTAACAAGAATAAAACAAATCATGTAATATCTAGTGTTAAAGAATGCGATTATTGATACATACATAACCAAAATTTTATTTTGCTCATGCTGTACGAAGTTCGATTCCATCAGCATCCGTTTCAATATCTTGTATTGATTATCTCTGGCCTCTTTAAGAGTGTTCAGAGAAGATGGCAAATAGCCCGCTTTCTCACGTATCCTAGCCAGGAGCAATAATTGCTTTGTTCTATTTTGTAATCTTGTTAAATCATCAGCTTCACTGTGAAGGAAAATAAATATGATAATATGTTTTGTTCCATTTTGACAGTATTACCTTTTAGATAATTCAATTTCATCTACCAGAATTTGTTCAGCATTGGAATATTGTTTTAGTTTTAGAAACAGTTCTGCTAGATCTAGTTTTAATGAAGAATTTCCAGGAGTTTCGATTACTTCCTGATAGTAAGAAATCGCTTTTTTGTATTGGTGTGTCTTAACATAAGCTCTGCCCAGTTTGCTAATCAATAAAATATCTCTTGAATTAAACTTATGAGCTTGCTTGTAGGCTTCAATTGCATCATCAGGCTCCTGTATGTACATATATGCGTCCCCTAACATCAAGTAACTCGACGGAACGGGATTAAAGGACACTAGCTCCTTGAAACATTGCGCGTACGCTAAACGATCTTTCTTGTGTTCCAAATAAAAGCGAGCCGTTTTAGTTTTTGCTCTAATATAATACGGCTCATTTGGAGAAACAGTTTCAAGTAAATCAACAGCTTTTTTGAAATTACCTAGCTGCATATAGAAATCAGCTAATGCTACTGCCACCCTGCCTTTTACGAATGTTGAAGAAAACTCGGCGGATACTATTTGCATGAGTTTCAAAGCCTCGGATTGTTGATTTAATAAAACATGCATGGTAATTACTTCTAAATACAGTGTCAGTAGATCCGTAATGTGTAGAGAATTTCTATTCGATTCACTATTGAAGGTATTCATTGGATTGTTGCCATTGTGATTTATACCGCATATACTCATTGCTGTAAGGAAGCTTTTCAAGCTGTCTTCATATAGTTGTTGATTCTTCAAAATAATACCCTGTAGTGAATGAAATATCGCATGGTCACGAACTTTGAAATCTATACTTAGGCAAATTTCCAAACATTGTGCTGCCTTGGTATAGTGTTTCTGCTCTATATGTATTTGAGCAATAAGTAAATGGGCATCAGTATATGTTGCATCCAGCTCATTGACGATTCTATGAAGCGTTTCCATGGCTGCTAGCAAGTCTCCCGTAAGAAATTTAACCTTCGCAAGTAAGTATAAACCTTCCACAAATCCTGGACAAGCTTTTATAACGGCATCTAATATATTTGCACTATGACGAAGAGCAGGGTGCAATGTATCAGTAGATATCATTTCAGCATCTCGATCTGCTGGAGAGTATTTCAACCATTCCTTCACTAGTTCAAGTAAAAAATCGGGGTTCAGTTCTCTAAGATAATCTAGTCCGTAAGGTAGTGTACTCAAATTTCTAAAATGATATTCACTTGCTTCTATCAGGAACTGCATCGCTTTTTCTGGATCGTCTTGATGAATTTTAGATGATATCGATAAAAGTAGAGGCATTTTGTTTTCTCCTTGAATTTCAGAGAGAAATTCGATTTGTTGTAAGACTTGTTCTGACACTCCAGTATCCATTACTTGACATAAAGTCAATCCGCATAAAGCATATAAAGAAGTATTGTACATTTTAGATGTAGTTTTAAACCATTTTGTGGCTTCTTTGTATTTTTGCATCAAAATGCATTGATATCCTAGCTCCGTTATATAATCAGGGTTAGTTGGGGCAATTTTGTGTGCTTTTTCTACAAAATGGTAAGTTTGAGATAAAATTGATTGCTTTCTTCCACAAATCCTCGAAAACAGTTGACCCATGCGCATAAAAATTAAACCATTAGCCGGCTCTACTTTTTCTATTGTCTTAAATAAGTACTGCAAAGCAGTTACACTACCTGCATAGTTTCCATCCTTAACTATTAACATCAATATTTTCACTTGAAGTGCTTCTAAATTACTTGGTTCAAAAGTGAGAACCATTGTCGCTGTTTCCATCGTATCATAATAATTCCAACTAGAAAGATGACATTTCATTTTTTCAACGAGTGGTATGTTCAAATTAGGGTAACGTACTGAAAGACAGTTCAAAACAGCGATAGCTTTTTCGAAATCATTGTTTCGTTGATGACACCGGACCTGGCCCATACTTGCATCAATATACATTCCATGTTCGACTGCTTCATTGAACAAAACAAGGATGACTGACGCTCTATTTTTGTTCAAGTACAATTCACACCATCCTATTAAAGCAGATATTTCAGGAATATTTGTGTTGATACGTTGAGCCTTCTCTAGATATTCCCGTGCTTTATCAATTTTTCCCGTTAGGATAAGAATATGGACGCGTAATAAGCTGATAATGGTGTTAAACGTTTCCTTTCATGTTTTAAAGTATTGTCTAAATTAATAAGTTCTTCTTTATCAACCACACCGCATCGTTTGTGTGCATACAGTAGACTTAGGACGACAGCCAAACAAAAATCTTTATCGGCCAGCAATTGATTCAATTCACGGATACCCTCTTGTAGCTTAATGCCCTCAAGTATCAACGCGACACCGTTGAAGAATCTAAAACTAGTATCATTTGGGTACTTTGTTATCGCTTCTATTACTACACGATGCATTATTCGAAACAATTTCGCTCGGCCGTAATATAATATTACACTTTTATAATCGTTTTCATCCATTTCTAAGCACTAAATCCAAACTGTAGATCTTAACAAACTTTAAAAAAGTGGAAACTATGATCTGAACCGTAAACATCAGAAAACACTATTCTCGCTGTTTGTTTATGGTTTATGTTGCTATTAGAGATGGAAAACTTATCGATATTTATCGATAATATCGATATGAAATTGAAATCGTTGACATCGATAATTTACATCGTTGACAAAATATATCGATATTCAATATTACAGCCTTGGAACAAAGATGCCATTTATACAGATTTATCTGTGTCATACAGATTTCAAAATGCCCATTAGAGATGATCGGGTTTAGGGTATTTATACCCGAACCCGAGCCCGATGAATATTTGTCGGGTTCGGGTACAGAAAAAAATAATCTCGAGTTCGAGTCGGGTACGGGTAAAAGGTTCGGGTTATATAAATTCTTACCCGATCATTTTCAATGCCCATACAAATTTAATACGTAATACAGATTTTTTTAAATTTTATGCAGATTTCAGCAGTTTCCACAAGAAATAAAAACGAATAATTCAAGTTTTGTCACCTGAGCATAGCAGAAGAATTGTGGAAGAGACGATATAAAAATCTTCTAATCAATGACAAATCATAAATATCTTTTTATGATTGTGCAGACATTTGAAGATTAGCACTGAGTTATACTTATATACATATTTGGTACATAGCGAAATTTGAACCGATATTCATTACTAATTGCGTTATGAAACTTTTTGAGATTAATAGTTGTATGACCTAATTTGAGGTTCATATTAAGCGCTGAAATCTCATGTCAAGTTATGAAGATAAAATTTTCAAAATAGTTAGTATATTATAAAATTCAATGAATTTCTCATTCTAAACCCATAATGTGTGGCAATAACATTAGAACATTGTGAAATGTTCGCCTTGATTATCAATACAGATTTTGAATACGGGCTCATATAGATTTTCTATGAAAACATCTGGCATCTCTGCCTCAAGCCAAAATCAAGAAAACTCAACAACAATACCCTTGTGGCAAATCATTGAACCTATATAGAACTGTGGCCAGGGATGCCAAGTCATTTAAAAAAAAATCTGTTTCTGTCTCAAAAATTTATCTTTATTTGTCTGGGTCCAACTATATACAAGGAAATTTTGACCGGGCTTCATTTTCAGTGAGCAAAAAAAAGGTCTCACCAACTATCTTATAGAGGACAAAACCGTTAAGATCTGGTAAGATCTGACAAAATCTTGGAAAATTTGTAAAATCTGGGAAAATTTGTAAAATCTGGCAAAAGATCTGGTTCGTTAGAGTGTCTGGCAAAGCAAGAAAAATCTGGCATTTGCCAGATAAATCTGACAACTTGGCAACGACAACTGTGGCAAATAATTAAAGCCTAGAACTCAAAACCCTAGTGACTATTTTGTGATAAAAAAGGAACATCATAATATATTACATTATTCGGCTGATGTATCGATTATTTATACTTGTTATATGTGGCAACCCTGGATAGTTGTTTCGTGATGAAAACAAGTACATTTCAGAATGGCGACGTAACGGTTGTAATGTAAAAATCTAAAACCAAATTATCAATTTGAAAAAGGTATCCACCTTGGAAAACGTGATATTTAACCCCTTGTTAAACACTATAAAGGTAATTCCAATTCACTATCTGTAAGATTATTATGGTCTAATCAGCTTCAAGATGCATAATTTTGATATAGATGAATTCGTTGCGATTCACCCTACGTTTATTATTCTCCAAAGCCAATGATGTAGTACACAACTGCGAGCTGTCAGAGTTTAGTGTCCAATTCAACCAAAACAAAGCTTTCGTAAGGTACACATTAGACGATAGCAGAAAAAGCATTGTAGTAAATCATACCGAGGTACCGCAAATTTTTCAAGGACGTGGTGTAGGAAAACAATTGGCAGAGGTATTCGATCCAATTACACAGTTTGTATACTAATTCTATGTTCAGCTTCATTCTCATTTAAGGCCATTATTCAGCATGCGATACAAGAAAAATTAAAAATATCCTTCGATTGCAAGTTTACCGAAAAATACTACAATGAACATAAAAATCGATTTTTAGGATGATCGGGATCATCTTTAAGCTTGTATTTACGAAACAATATAAATCAGGTTTTCCATAAATCAACATATACGTACAGAATACACAACGGCCGCTTACAGAAAAAGCGAGAAGCTAAACTAAACTGTAGTAAATGTGAGAATCTTATATTTCGTATTTTAATTTTCCAACATTCACTATAAACACGAATTCCGGATGACTGCACTCGCTGAGAGTCAGTTCTCAAAAACAGAAATGATTTTTCTCTCGTCATGTGTTTAAATTACCAGATTTCACTTGTCTACCTAAAAGCAAAGCCTTGGTATTACATTCCTGTAGCGGAATTTGACCTTCTGTTTCAACAGACTTCGTAGCCGATTCAGAGTGTACAGAACCCATGCATGGTTGGTGCTACGATTCTACTGACACTGCGAATCCTTCCAGGTCGGGGCTCGAACATACGACAACTGGTTTGTAAGACCAGTGCCCTATACATTAACCGCCAACCCGGGACGTCTACCTACTCCCTTTTATTTGTTGTTAGCAGCGATGCCATAATCAGTACTATACCCTAGAGTGCCTATAACCAGAGTGACAACAGCTATTCGTTTGGAATGACAGATTTGTTCCAAACGAGCAAACGACCTGTCAAATATAATGCGAAACTAACGCGACTGCCAACATTTCGGATTAAATGTTTTGAATTGTTGCCAACATTACGGATGACATGTCACTCTGGTTGTAGGCACTCTACTATACCCTATACATACTATGATTGTGTGCAGGGCGAAAATTCGGCTCCAGAGGAATTGCAACATTACGGGTCCCTATACATGAGAATAAACCCTCCGTGTATTTCTCAAACAAAACGCGACTCTCGCATTAATTGTACCTTAAGACCTTTCCGCACTCGGCCGGGGAAGCCCATCAGGCACGTTCTTTTCTCTTCGACTTTGACAGTGTGCTGTTTGTGCTTGTATTGGTATAACGGATATGGCCAAATTTGTAGATCGGTCGCAACGATACACAAATTTGAATTATTGAATATTTTGTTATTATGAAGAATAATAAACACTGTTAAATCCTCGAATTTTCGATGCCCCTGAGAAAGTCTGGGCCCAAGGGGACTTGATGTCTCAAACCACTTCCAGTTCTGTTTTAAGTAAACAGCCTTGTTACTGCGAGAGAATTAACTGAGCCTTCTCAAGCTTTCGAATTACAAACAAGGTAAACAATATTTTATGTTTCTATTTTGGAGCTTTCAACCGTATGTCATCCAGAAGACCAAAAAGAATAATAACATGTTGATAAAAATTAGTAAAAAATCATTTTATTCGTAATGGACTTTGATAAACTTTAAAACAATTTGAATCGTTTGTAATATACTTTTGGAGCGATTTGTTTTTTTCCATACAAGTAACTTCATTATCATATCTCGCATACGTTTCAAAATTTCTTTATCAATAGTTTGAAATGTGTAAGAGTACTTGAAAAATATTTGCTCATACATTGTAAACTCATTTTCTGTTGAAATTTTATTTATCAGTACGGAAATATCTTTCAGTGTAAGGTAACTACGGAGATTAATCCATTCATCCAATAAATATTCTAATGTGTACTTGAGGGCTATTTTATTTTGACTTAAGGAGGAAAGAATGTGATGCTTGTACATTTTAAATTGATGATTGTCAAGTAATTCAAGATTTTTTTTAATCAAACTGATTTCGCGAGTACAACCTAAAGCTCTGACAAGAATTATTCGAAGATTTATATCCTCAGATGTCAAATACGTTTGCCTAGTCAGCTGCCACTCCTCAATCCCACTGTATCTGATAACAGTACATATTGAGAAAGAAAGCTTATTTTCCGGAACATCAAAGGGTGATGTTTTTTTCTCTACAAATATAGCGTTGAAGATACGTCTTTGATCTTCAATGCACGCTGACACCCCTAATCGACACGCCCACTCTATCAAAAGAGACGTAATCATAGGATTACGGGATTGTTCAGGAGATATCGAAATATTTTTATACGTTTCAACTATCAGGTATTCTAAGAATTTCTGAAATAAATAAAAGATTAATAATTTAAAATAGTGGTAAGTTATTTACCCACCTCGAGATGACCCTAGTTGGGATGATCTTCTAAGGCGTTATATAAAAATTTAAGATTGTCTAATGCACTCTTCCAAGGTTGATAGAGATCATTATTTTTTCGGAGAAAAGAAATTACGTTGAATGCAATAGAATAGTCTAATAAACCAAGTCTAGCTAAATTTAGAGCGTCGTCAACTATAACGGTTAAGGTGCCGTAATGAAATGATTTGAAATTATCATTTAGAATTCTAGCCAATTTCACCCAATGAACTCGTTCGTAGTTTACTCTATAATACCCTAGAACAAACATTTAAAATACAATTAGTTCAAAATTGTTATCTTTATACAGCTTACCGATTCCACTTGGATTCACTATCACCCATGTGCTGTTTGTATTCAATTCACAACTTGCTTCGGTGGTAAGTGAAGCACTTGAATCCTTCAACCATAGTATCTTCTCAAAAAATGTCTGTTGGTTAATGTCGTTGGTGAATGTTACTGGAATTGTCCAAATTTGTTCTCCTATATCCTCTTCGAACGGAATCATTTTTTGATGCAAACTAAAACCACTATTATTATTTCGTTTTATTTCAATAATTGGGTATTTCTCCATTGTAGTCCAACTGAGTAGGAAATTGTTGAACGTTGCATCCGTATGACGTTTGATAATATTTAGAATACCTTTAATATCTACAGTTTCATTATTCATTCTTTGAATGATATAATTTCTTATAAATGCATCAAAAGTTGTTTCACCCAATGTATAATCCATCATACGCAAAAGACTGAGACCTTTAAATCTATTTAGTTCAAAATGTGCCTCATCTTGCCAATGAGTTGTAATAACATTTAAAGCAGTGGTTCTTGTATTTATTTCTTCCTGCATAGCTCGCAGTTTGCCTTCTAATAAAAAATCATCTACGGAGTAAGTAGTATTGTTTATCTGCGGGAGAAATAATCTATATGGAATGTATAACTTATAAAGCTTGAATCTTACATATTTTAGGGCGATTGTCTCTAAATATAATGGAATTGATTCGTGTAACCAGTACAACTCTTTGTTCTTGTAGTCTGCAAGGGTATGAATCCATAGTTTTGCCAATTCATTAGAAACAACTCGTAATAATATTCCATCCGTTGTGGGAAAGTAATTTAAATCAATAATTAATCTTTTTTCGCTAAAAAGGAAATGAAATCTATATATCTATATCTATATAAAAATGCAGAGCTCATTCTTTGTAATCGCATCACGTAAGAACGGATGGACGGATTAACACTATTCTTTTTTTTTATTGTTTTATCAGTATTTACTCCCACCGGGTTCGTTCATAAAAAAATGAGGAAAACTGGCCGCAAAAGGGGGAAAAATCCATAAAGTTGTTTTGTATGGACAATGGTGTATCAAAATTATTGTTTGCCAAATGACTCAATGACGGAATGCATATGACTGTTCTAGAATTACGGCTGTTGATAGAAGGAAAAGTTTTGATATCGTTTACCAGTTGATAATAAGTTGTGTGTGATGGAGTTAGATGAATAATATTAGGCATCGTGGGTGTGAGTTTAACTTATCAGAACATGTTTTAATGAATCAATGAAAAGATTATGCTGTAGAAGCACTAACGAACCAAACAGATTTTCCTTGCATTTTGCTTTTGAATAATTTAGATTATACTAAGCGCAAATAATAAGTGGCAATAAGATATCAATCTTCAAGATGATTACCATAATGGATTCAAACTGCCATAGTTCATATTCTGCAAATAAAGTTCAAATGGGTAAGATAAACAACAAATTGAAATTTAAGCGTCGTCTCTTCAAGAAACCGCTTCCACTGTACCAGAAAAATATCCACTTCATTAGAGCTTTAAAGTACGTGTGGCACTTTTTGGCAACTTGTACGTACAGAACAAGTTTTGAGAAAACTTTTTCTCTGCTTTAAAGCTGAGAAATCAACTGCTTCAAAGTTTGTTTTGTTGTGTCAGGCGAACATTCAAGTATGGATAATTCCTTACTGTTCAAAATGCTTTGTATGCTACTTAAGCCAAATCTATTTTTCACGAACTTTTGGTAACTTGGACAAAAGACAAATCAGAAATTTATCCTACTCTACCAAATGAACACAACTCTAGCAGAGAAGCTTTTCAACAGTGTGTTAAGTTTATCAAAACAAACCAGAATGGTTAGCGAACGAATGTGTGTCGAGTTCTATTGATTGTAGGCAGACCATGTCAGCTTGGAGCGAAATCAATCTTCAGTTCAACAACGCCATCGCACGGCATCACATTCAACATATCATGACAATTGTATGGGTTCCCGAAATACAGGGTGATTTTTTAAGAGCTTGAGAACTTTTTTAAACAATAAAACGCATAAAATTTGCAAAATCTCATCGGTTCTTTATTTTAAACGTTAGATTGGTACATGACATTTACTTTTTGAAGATAATTTCATTTAAATGTTGACCGCGGCTGCGTCTTAGGTGGTCCATTCGGAAAGTCCGCTTTTTTATCGACAAATTTTGTTCAGCGATGAGGCTCATTTCTGGTTGAATGGCTACGTAAATAAGCAAAATTGTCGCATTTGGAGTGAAGAGCAACCAGAAGCCGTTCAAGAACTGCCCATGCATCCCGAAAAATGCACTGTTTGGTGTGGTTTGTACGCTGGTGGAATCATTGGACCGTATTTTTTCAAAGATGCTGTTGGACGCAACGTTACAGTGAATGGCGATCGCTATCGTTCGATGCTAACAAACTTTTTGTTGCCAAAAATGGAAGAACTGAACTTGGTTGACATGTGGTTTCAACAAGATGGCGCTACATGCCACACAGCTCGCGATTCTATGGCCATTTTGAGGGAAAACTTCGGAGAACAATTCATCTCAAGAAATGGACCGGTAAGTTGGCCACCAAGATCATGCGATTTGACGCCTTTAGACTATTTTTTGTGGGGCTACGTCAAGTCTAAAGTCTACAGAAATAAGCCAGTAACTATTCCAGCTTTGGAAGACAACATTTCCGAAGAAATTCGGGCTATTCCGGCCGAAATGCTCGAAAAAGTTGCCCAAAATTGGACTTTCCGAATGGACCACCTAAGACGCAGCCGCGGTCAACATTTAAATGAAATTATCTTCAAAAAGTAAATGTCATGTACCAATCTAACGTTTAAAATAAAGAACCGATGAGATTTTGCAAATTTTATGCGTTTTATTGTTTAAAAAAGTTCTCAAGCTCTTAAAAAATCACCCTATATAAGCAGTAGCCTACGTATAGTGAAAACAACAAAGTAACACAAATCAAACACATTTCTGACGGATCGAGCGTAAGCGAGTGATGACCGGCTATTAAATAAATATAGTAAACTTTGCGCGTGCTTAGTGGTTTAAACCGAAGTGCAATATCCATAGAGTAGTACATATATAGTGTAAAGTGTAAGCGGTTTAAATTAAACTGTTAAGCGGATATGGCTAAGAAATTGAAACTAAATATTGTACTTATTGAACAAACCAAAAAAAAAATCTAAATGTTTATTTTCGCGCCTAAGAATTAAAGTTTGTATGGGATTCAGTATGGGGATGATTGACACGATTTTTTGATTGATTATTTTCTACGTACCTAGACAAAATCATTCCTTCTTTTATTTCACTGACGGTGTTGTCTGTATTAGGAATTGTAACATATTTAATAATTCGATAGGGAAATTTCATGCCCATATATCCTTCGTATATGTTTATAACTTCTGCGAATTTAGAAACTATGCCTTTCATATAGTTGTGATATATATTCCTTGTGTATGCAATGAGGTAAATCTCTGGTGTTAGTTCGTACCGTTCTGGTGACATATCGGTTATAATGAAACCTATCTCGGATGCTCGAATCATTCCTGTAGTATTATACGTATCAACCACAAACTCATCCCTTTCCCTGAAATAAAATAATGTTTCAATTATCAACCGTCAATTTTCTACACATAGATACTCATACATTAGCTCCGACATTTCTAAATTCATGCCAGATTACATCAATGCACATACTTATGAATCCCATTTCCATCTTTGTAATGAGTATAATATAAACCTTTTTCGTTAGTCATATTGCCTGTAAAATTCACTTTTACTATGTAATAAATATCTTTTTTCATTTCGGTCCCAAGATAGATAATCATTTTTTCATTTGATTCGTCGAATTCTAAATCTAGTATCTTTATTGTGACAAAGTCATCCGAGGGGAAAATTGGATGAAAATATTTGCTCCTTCCTGCACCATCATTAGTGAAAGTATTTATATTTTTATCACCGTTATTCCCATCACTAGACATGGTTGAAAAATCCATTGAATTATTCATTCTTTCAATTTTGTCATTGTAGATCGTGTCTCGTTTGTTCCTGATACGCGGTAATATATCCTCTTCGCTTAGATCCCAATCTAGATCCTCGTCAAAATCTAAGTTTGTTAATCGTATACTTTTTAAAACGGTTACATCATCTAATTTAATGTACAAATTTTTAACGTTAAGCTCTATTCTTTTATTATTATGCTTTTTTGATGTTACTGTAATCCAAACAATTCCATTATACGAGAAGGGTTTACTTGTTTCATTGAAAATCGGTTGAATAAAAAGCCTATAATGTTTCGGAATAACATGCTTTGGGATTCGCGATCGTTTGTCTATCAGATAGGCACGATGATTAAGAAAATCTTCCAACGTTATATTTGGTTTATGCTAGAATAACAATATATTCGAATGACTTTTTAAATATGAGTTTCAATCACTTACCTCGTATGCATACTTGGTACTAAAAATATAGTGAAAGATATGAAAAAAATAAATATAAAAATCACCACTGCTATACTGATGCCACGACAGATAGAAACAAAACATCCTCCTTTCCTCGAATATTCAATATTATTATCTTCTGGCGATGCAAAAGAAAATTTTTAAATGCCAGAAATGTGATATTCGGAATGATCATTATAACTATACACTAATCTACGACTTTGGCCTGCTTTATTCATATCAGCTGAACACTTTGTCTTCTATGGTTATTCTTCCAACGGATAATACGATAAAGAAAAAAATTATAGCATTTTAAATTGACTCTTTGTGTATACTGATCACGATGAAGCATCTGCTCTCACCAAAATGTAAATCTCCACTGATACGGATAAGCAGCATCTCTGTTTATTAGCTCTACAATAAAAGTATTATAACTACTACCACTACAGTACTTTAAAATACAATGCAGGTTATTTTATTTATCAACACCCACAAACTGCATCGACTTTCTTGTTCTGAAGTCAGATCGAACACAGTGTAAAGACCCAACATATGCAGGAGTGAACGATCTAAACAAAATTTTTAGAAAAGAATCTTATCATAGTGTAAATATTATATTACGAAACTGGAATGTGTCAACGTATAAACTGCTGAATAGTTCATTGTTGATTGAAGCACGAGAAAACGTGTCATTTTGCTGTTGTTAATCACAATAGTTGGTGTAATAGTTTTAGTTTTTAAAACGAGACCTGGAGGACGGAGTGTCATACATCATTCGTATCAGTTCGTAACAAACTCAACCTGTCGGTATGTGTGAGTGTATGTATGTGTTGGTAGGTGTGTGTGTATGTATGTATGTATGTATGTATGTATGTATGTATGTATGTAACATTTTCGGGCACTCACTCTTCGCGAAAATTACTTAACCGAGTTTTGTTTTTGAAAAATGCTAATTTTAATATTGCGCCATATATCGTTTATTTATACCCGGCTTTAACATAATTTTGGTCGTTCGCCGGCTATTGCGCCATCGTGCAGGTCTAGCCGAAAATTTTAAGTACGCAGATTTCTTCCCCTTTTGAGAAATAGTTGTCATATTGCTAAATATTGTTACCACGAATATTTCTTGTAAAAGTATTTATTTTATTTCATTACTTTGTTCTGTTGAAAAGCATTAACAATCTTATTTTTGTCGCGTTTCCTTGCGCGAATAACTTGCATGCAAGTTATTTTTGCTTGTAGTTGATAGCGCATTTAACTCAGGTGTGTAACTGGACCGCCTGAACGTGCTTCCGAGGGGTGTAAGCGGGTGATTTATGCGCCACTCTCGATGAGAGACCACCCGCCAGATGTGTGGCTGCCCGGCCTTTTGAGACTTCTCGGGAGAAGGTTCCGGTTTCCCTCTTTGTAGGGTGGAAGCAAGCTAGTCGACCAAAAGCGCGTCCGAGTCGCGCGTGTCATACAAACTACGTCACGTCCGAAATGTTCAATGCGATCTCAGTCCGAAAACGATATTCTCACACGGTCGTAATCATCACGGGCAAAGTCTAACTTCCCAAATTAACCCATCTGCAGAAAACTTGAGAGTGGTTCCGGTAGGTTTCAGGGCCAACCTCCCCAGTATAAACAAAATACAACAAAAAAACTACAAACGAGACGGAACTCTGGACTTGAAAAGCTTCATCAATCTGAAAATTGGAGAACTACATCAAATCACAAAAAAAGGTTTTTACAAAATCACAAATCCAACATTTATTGGCCTTTATCGGTTTTCCCGATCATGTTCTCTGTTCACTCTACGCTAGCTAGCTATGTTCATTCTTTCTCCTTTCCCTCATCTATCCTAACTGGCGATTTTTTTTTTATTGTCTGCGGTGCGTGCTTTCGGTGTTCATTGTGCACCTCACTTGCCTCTTATCTCATTGTGCAAAATCACTTGGCAATTTCTTTAATTATTATATATATATCGATATGCAAATTCGACGGTAGGGTAAGGCCGTCAATAGTGACCCCATGCGCATGGACTTCACAACAAATATATATTGTACTCACGACCTAGGATTTACGTGTTGGCGGGGGACGGCGATTCCTACTGGTGCTACTGATGATGACGATGATGATGCTAACGATGCGACGCGATGCTGCGACGAGTGCGTTTCCCTCGATCGAGCTGAACGGGCGACGCTGGTCTCCCCCGCCGATTTGTGGACTTACGACGACGGGATACTGCCGTCGAGTTTTCCGATCGTCACCAGAAAACTTAACAGCGTTGATGATGGTTGTCTACTAACCCTGCCAAGGCGCAAGATTGACGGATGCTGCCTTCTTCCGGCCCAGTGTATCGCCGGGACCAAACCTTGAGACAGATCGTGGGGTCAAGAGCGGTCTCTAATGTACGGGTGTGATGTGTCGGGTACTTCGACGGTAGCCACAAACCTGTGAAAGAAATTGCCATTGCACAGAAAACGCATAAGCACGTGCACCTTGGTAGTGTCACAATTTACAAGTTTACCTTGATATCTGGGTTTCTACACACACGCGAACCGCCAAATTAAACGATTGGGAATCTAACTGCGTTTCTATTCTATTTGAGAAAGGAACAAATTTACATTTTGATGAAGAATTTCAAGTTACATTCAAAATTTACCGAACTTAACACAACACGGCGCGAACTGAAATCGAACCACTCTTGCCTCTTTCACTGATAAGTTCAAAGTGGTTTATTGGGCTTTGAGAATCCTCAGAATAACCGCGGTTTGTACATCTTCGTTAGCGGATCTGACGCATTTTCCACGAAGTGGATAATAGCGATAGTTCCGAATTCGCATTGATCAACCCGAACTTCCCCAGTCGCATGATCGCATCTCGTTTCTGCGAACGACCCCAATCAAACCAACCCACCGCCAGACCGAAACAGAGCATTCTCCCGAAAGATTAACGCGGTCATGAACTTTGTAAAGGTCGATGGCCTCTTTCGGTAACCCAAACAAACACCCCATCGGCTGCGACGCCAGGCAAAGCAGAAAGCAATTGGCGCGTACTAAGAACGGCGGGAAATCAGCTGCTGTGTCTTAGGGCAAATCTCTTACTTAGAGCTTTTTCATCATAACGGGATGATTCGATTTTGTGAACCTCTTTTAATATCGTTTCGTATATTTATTATATTAAATTTTAATACAAGAATCTATAAACATTATTATTAAAGATCATTCACCTACTAACTATTATTTACAAAAAATATCTATTCTAATTCTGTACTCGTTACAGGTGCCTGCATTTCCCTGCATTATGAATTTACAACTGGCTAAAAGAAAAAGATGTTTACTAACAAAATCAGTTATAGTTTGTGAAGTAGTGCATATATTATATCACAGTATATAATATACTTTATAATAATTTTGTTATGTTACTATAGAGGCCGCTATAGTCCGATGCTTCTTTGTACATAAATTTTGCTTCCCATTAGATTTCACATTTAATTTCACTTAGTAGATTGAAAGTAACCATGATAGGGGCGTCTTTTGGACTTAATAATCACTTATCACCAGAAATTGATTAAATTATTCGCACTTAATCGATAAAAATGATTGGTTTTGCGAAGATTGTAAACTAATCAAAAGATCTGCGTGAAGCTCGATAAGACCCATCTATTTGCGAATAGCTGCCCTCAGTTGGATAACACTCACCACGGCTACCCTATGAAATTTGTCGACCCGTATCGGTCCGATCATCGGCCCGATTGAGCACGATATGGGGCCGATCGTAGCGCTTCGATCGGCCCGTCATCGGACAATTCTGCACCATTTGCATCAACCGCGTCGTCCTAAGAAATCTTTATTTTTACATTATGTATCGCTAGAGAAACAGAGCGAAGGAATATCAAACAAGGCATTTTCAAGCCGACGTCTTCCCGATAAGGTGTGGTATAGTGTTAAACATTCTTTTGTTTCGACCATAGAGGCTTTAACCTTAAGGTCATTCGCCTCTTAGGGCCAGAAAAACTCTGGCCCTATGCTCGGAGTTGAAAATCCAACCCCGATATATCCCATCCTCTGCGTATAAGACATCCGCTCTCTGCTTTGGTATTTTCATCACTCTTTTGTTCTATCGATACACTATGTAAGCTTGAAACGCAGTCAAAAGCTTTCTTGCACGATGCGTCCGATGCTCGGATTTACTGGGTATCTGGTGGTGAATTTTTGGCAGATTGATTTGTAGAGCGCGACTGCTGCCATCTATTACTGAAAGAGCTTTCATTAAACAGCTGAACTGCCATCTGGTGAAATATATGATAAACATTATCCATCGATAGAACCAAAATGTCACATTCGAACTATATATATATATATGAAAAGTTGCTGTTCAATTGTAGATGATTAATACGCAAGCTTGCCGTAAGATCGTCGTTCACTGATGCGTCGCATCCCTAGTGCTTCCTACCACCTGGCGCCGATGGCACGGTTCCAATAGGCCCGCATAGAGTGGTAGTCACGTATGTTGGATCGATAGCGAATTCGGTAATCCGATGGGTGAACATGTAGGCGTTATGGCTCGTGTGTTACTACAACAGTCTATTTAAAAAAATACCAACTGTCAAAAAAGTTGGTAAAATATTTTTTTAAATTTTTTTTTGAGAGTTTTTGGAACATTTTTTAGCAGTTTTAAACAATTTTTAGAGGAGATTTCGAGAAATTCTAGGGAAATTGATTCATAATGAAAAGGTATTTCGGATGAAACAATAAATACAATCGTAGAAAGCTACTACCATTAATGAATCTATCTACAAGGTGAGATGAAAAAACTGCAACAAAGTAAAACGCCATAAAAGCAAAAAATGTCGGAAATAACATCAAATTTGAGAATCGGTTTAGATTTGTTCGAATTGGCCACCTTTGGCACGAACTATGGCCTTCAAACGGCCAATGAAACCATCACACGCTGCCCGAAAGTGGCTCTGCGGTATTTTGTCCCATTCTCGGCGAAGCGCTTGCTTGAGATGATCGACACTTTGGTATTTTTTAGTGCCAACCTTGCTTTCCAAAATACCCCAGGCACAATAGTCCAACGGATTGGCATCCGGAGATTTTGGTGGCCATTGTGCGGTGGAAATGAAGCGAGGAACCTCATTTCTTAACCATTCTTGGGTGGCGCGTGCTGAGTGCGATGGTGCTGAGTCCTGTTGGAATGTCCAAGGTCTGCGGCCGAAATGTTTGCGTGCCCAGGGCTTCAGAACTCCCTCCAAAATATTTTCGCGATAGATTTGCGCATTTATTTTGACCCCACGGTCGATGAATACGAGCGGCGAGCGACCATCGGCTGTTATGGCGGCCCACACCATCACCATGGCCGGCTTTTGAGTTCTGGTGGCCAACCGAAGTTGCAAATTTTCAGCTGACCTCTCTGGCAAGTAAACACGATCATTTTGTTTGTTTACAAACTGCTGGATAACGAATGGTTTCTCATCGGAGAAAACCAAATTCGGCAGTTCACCACTTTCGGCCAAGCGAAGCAACTCTTTAGCTTTTTCGAGTCTAACTTTTTTTTGCGCATCAGTAAGATCTTGCACTTTTTGGAACTTCAATGGCTTTAGTCCAAGCTCATTTTTCAATATTTGCCGAATGGCATATTGCGATATGTTCAGCTCACGAGCCATTTTTCGGCCACTGCGACGCGGATTTCGTTCAATTCGCTTCTTCACTTTTCGAACCATTTCTGCCGATGTTGCTGTTTTTTTTCGTCCACTTCCTTGACGTCGGGCTACGCTACCAGTATCACGGTAACGAGCGATGGTACGAGACACAAAAGATTTATTCACTTTTAAATGCTGGAGGGCTCTAACGATAGCCACTTGTGGTTTTCCAGCCAAATGCAAAGCAATCACACTATCACACTTGAATTCCATCACAAATAACTTTTTTTCTGAAAAATTCCCACCAAAATGCTTTTGTGCGCTTGTAAATAATATAATGAGCTGTCACTAGAATAAATCTGACAGCTGTGGGACGAGCGGTTTAGAAATGACAGCAGTCTGAAGTTGGTTGCAGTTTTTTCATCTCACCTTGTATCTAATCTAAATATATAAAAATGCAGAGATCATTCTTTGTAATCGCATCACGTAAGAACGGATGGATGGAAGAAAAATTTTCCGGAAAAGTGGGAAGACCCATAAGTTGTTTTGTATGGACAATAGAATTTTCCGTTGAAATAGTCGTCATTGATTGCTAGATCTACGATTGATGTTGGCGCGCAAGAGTTGCATAAGTGTTTGGTCGTCGAAGAAAAGAATACTAGATCGTTGAAAAAATTGTTTGGCGGGCAAAGTTTAGTAGTGGAGATTTCCCGTGCATCATTCAGAGCCACGTGCTTAATTGGGTATTAAAACGTGACAAATGACTCCATGACGGAATGCATATGACTGTTTTCTAGAAAACCGCTGTAGGCAGCAGAAAAAGTTCTGATATCATTTACCTGTTGATGAATTGTGATTAATGATAAATATTGGCCATTCCGGCCTAACAAATCAGTAATTTTTTTTATAAATCAATGCAAAGTTTGTGCTGTAGAAGCGTTTAGGTCAAGCTAAGAGTTTTTCCGTGCAGTTTGTTTTCTAATGATTTAGATTATACTAAGCCTCTCCAAGCAACCAAAGGTCCACAGTACCTGAAATATATTCACTTTATTAGAGCTCTAAAGTTTGCGTGGCGCTTTTTGGCAACTTAAACATACAGAACAAGTTCTGAGAAAACTTTCCCGCTGCCTTAAAGCTGTGCAAGGAACTGCTCTCTGTCCAGTGAATTGACTTAAAGGATGAGATGACAATCTATGCATTTGCTAATTTTTTGCTTAACAGAAGTGTTTCACATTTTCACATTAATTTTTGGTGATTTTTTTTTTGGGCTAAAGCGTATTGAATTCTATTGATTGTAGGTTAAGTAATCAGAAAAATAAGGAAAAAGAGTCGGAGGAAAGAATACTAGATCGTTGAAAAAATTGTTTGGAGCGCAACGAGATGCTTTGTGTGGTCAATCTAAAGATTTTCCTTGCATTTCTCTTTCTAATGATTTAGATTAGACTATGCGTGGCTATCAGATATCAATGATTACCATAATGAATTGGGACTGTCATTTCATGTTGCATATTCTATGAAAAATGTTCAGACTGGTAAGATCAATATCAAATTAAAATTTAAGCGTCGTCTCCAAGCAATCAGAAGTTCCACGATACCTGAAAATATCCACTTTATTAGAGCTCTAAAGTACGCATGGTACTTTTTGATAATTTGAACGTACAGAACAGATTCTGAGAAAAATTTCTCGCTGCTTAAAAGCTGTACACACCAAATTATTTTTACGGATGTCGGTACAGTTTTACTGACTTTCAAACAGCTGTACATTCGGTAATCCGTTCAGTAAAAGTTTTATTTGCTGAAAGATCGGTACAGTTCCACTGAACTTCGATATGTCATAATTCTAATGACTTCTCCATTATTCAATACCGACGTTCGGCGAAATTCACAAAATAATCCTAAAAATATGTAAACGTCTTGACCCGTAAAGTATTACAATTTTTTGGTAAAAGGAAGGAGCATTTTTGTTTTCAAAACATATTTTCATCCGATTAATTTATTAATTTGCGTGTGATGAATGAATTTAATTACATTTGCTCATCAGAAATAATATATTCAAATAAAATGATCAAATATCTTTCGGATGCAATTCAGTAGAATATGGGATCACCCTTCATATTTTTAGAGTGCAGAAATAATAAGTTGTAGAAGGCTTTTTGAATATATTCACAAAATGAAAAATTACCGCTAGGAATCAGTATTATCTATTTTTCGCAAGCAATCAATTCGCACCACTATTTTTTCTTTACAAATCTAGAAATTTTCACACCTTTACGTCCGAAAATGTTATGTTATTTGACAGATCTTTATTTCTGCTGATAGTGTGTATAGTGATGATTACTGAAATTCTTCATTATTTTTTATTAATTTTCCGGATATTGGTAAAACAACTTTCACTGCAGTTCGTCAAGAGAAATGACATTTCAGAGTTCACAGACCATGTCAGGCAAATAATAAATAATCGTAACTTTTACATAGGATTTTCCGATATTCAGTATAGTTCCGTAGATAGATGACCGTAAGTTGGATAAATTTTACGTATCTTTCAGTAAAAATAATATTTTACAGT